>NW_006921641.1:13123713-13175924 GCF_000298275.1 Orycteropus afer afer
AGTCCTACCACCACAGGAATCTGTGAGAGCACTGTCTCTTTAAATATCCCAAATAGTTAAGCCACTTTTTAAACCTACAAAATGGTGGCGTCCTCCGGATCGGCAAAGTCCACAGCTCAGCCTAGCTTTCTCTTCACCTTCTCCGTTTGTTCCCCAGCCACTGTGCACAGTCTTCCGTGCCATCCCTGGCTAGCAGGGTAACTTTTGGGTTAATTCTTAGGTCCTACCACCACTCGGGAATCTCCAAGCCCTGTCGTCTGTGCTGTCAGTGTTCCTCAGGCCACTGCCAGACTGCAGCTCCGTGTGTCTCCTTTTTTGGTATTTTCATGCAAGTTCTTCTGCTAGTTGGGGTTTAGTCCACTTTTGTATCCTTCCCTTCAAGGCTCAGGGGTCCAAGATTATCTTCTGTGTCTGTGTTAATTGGTTTCCCTTTTCTTTGTTGAAGAGCATCTGTGCAGTCCTTCTGCCTAGTCCGCCATCTTGCCAGATCTCCTATACATGGACATTGTTATAGCATATACAAATACGTATGTAGAAATATTTTCTGCCAAACTTATATGTAGCGTGTTCCCTTTTGCCTAGACATTCCTGATCATTTAGCCTATCTACCTATGTATCCATGATGAGTGATTTTTTAAAGGATATTCAGTCTACAGATTCCTCCCTGCTCTTGGATAATAGATGTGTAAATTGAGTTCAATCCTCAGAATTGTAAACTTGACTTGAACTCTTCTGGTCTTTCCTAAGCATCGCAGACCAGGGTCCGGGGGTGAAAGTAGGAGCATGGCCTTGGGGTGAGTCCTGTCTGTCATGTCCTGACTGAAGGACTTTGGTTTCCTTACTCAGCTTCTGACAGTCCCTTGCGCCCTGGCTTTCTACAGCGGGCCCCACATTAGAGCTGCTCTCTTCTCTGGGGCCCTGACCTGGTAAGACTTGCTCAGTTACAATTTTTGGACAATGAAGTTTTTTGATATTTTCTTTTTCTGCATACCTGCATTCTGTTATATAAAGGCTATAACAGAGTACAGAGAATATAACTGGCTTTTTCTTAAAGTCCTTAAATTGTCATTACATATCCATTAGATATAGTGTCTCTGGGTTGAATTTGTATTCAGTATATTCATTGGAATATTCTGAGTTTTTTTCCCTACTGACTTGATTTCTTACTTTTTTTCCCCTTAGAAGTAGGAAAGAGAATAATGGCTAACATTTATTAAGCACTTAACCACAGGCCAGATGCTGTTCTAATAAGGACTTTCTACATATTAACACATTTAATCCTCACACAACACAAGGGAAGTATTATTATCCCCATGCACAGAGATGGAAATAGACCCACAAGAGTTAAGCGACTCACTCATAGTCACGCAATTGTTAAATAGTGGAGACAGGCTAAAGTCTACCTCTGGGGCCTGCTGGCTCAATACTGCAGTGCAGCCCAGGACCTCTGGGTGCTAAAGAAACAAGGTGACATTCTACTTCTACTGATCCCAAGGCTCAAGTCTTTTTCCAAGCAGTTTCTTGTTCTTAATAAAATATCTACCCCATCTATCTGTAATCTGTTTACAGAGGACTGGGTGGGAGGCTGTACTGTGGAAAGGAACAAAAGAATAGGACACAGGAGAAGCTAGAAAGCAAAAAGAATGAACATCTTTTAAAGTTTGCCATGATCAAAACAGTATGCCACTGTTGGAGTGTGAGTAAGACAGAGCTGGTAGAGCCAGCGTGGCTCCTAGGCTCCTAGTCATGATACATTTAAAGCTTTCACTCCTTTCTAGCAGCAGCTAGAAAGCACCTTCAAGCCAGCAGCTGGAAATAGCTAGGCATGAGCATTTTGAAGGCACAGTGATATTCATGGGAAAAGGAAGAGAAATAGCATGATGCTTTTAGCTATCTGTCAGATTTATTCTTTTCTATTGTGTATTTCCACCCAGAGGCCAGGGCTGCAGTTCCCAGCATCTGGGGTTGTCACTAAGGATTCAGGCCAGATTCTCTACAGCTACGCAATCAATCCCCAAACAACAAGGGAATGGCCAGCTTTCCCTTGGCTGAGTGTGTGGACCATTTGTTTACCCATCACAGAGTGGGAGCCCCTGGTAATGGGGTGGAGCCCAAGGCTGGAATGAACACCTAGGGTGGTTATGGGTTCCTAGGTAAGACCTCAGGGCCACCCTCACACGGTAATGAACTACTTTCGACCTGACTTGACCATATCAGTGTGGAGGGGCTCAGACTTAGCAAAGCTTAACCAGTCTACCACAGTCACAGAGCGGCTCAGGGAAAAAGCAACTCTGGGGCAAACAGGATAGCCTGCCCTGAGGGACCAGAAGAATTCTCCTACAGACCAGATGTCGGAAACAGCTGTGAGCATCTCATAGTATTCCCCCAGCTCTAGGGGGGTTGGAAACCCTTCCCAATGAATTTCATTTTGTTACAAGTGTTCAGCCTTTTCCCACACATCTTCTTGACTCTCCCCACCTTACCTTCTCTCTCTGGACCAGCTTCTTGTAGACGGTGTCTGGGAAGGACCTCAGGGGACAGAACTTGCCAGTGCCCTCAGCGCACATGAAGACGCCGTTCTCATACACAACACGTCCCCGGCTGATGGTGACCAGTGGCACACCATGGCAGCGCATGTTCTCGTACAGGTTGAAGTCTCCTCCCTGCACCTGAGTGCTGGCTGTGATAGTCCTGGGGCGAGGAAGGGGCCAAGAGAGAAAGCACTTTGAGAAGAGGTACAGGTGTCACTGCTTTCCCAGGACGCTCACTGGGACGGGGTCACACCCAAGGGTTGGGTCAAGCTCCAGGGGCTTCTCTGCCACCAGCTACATCTATTACCAGTAACAGGGACCAGCACCAGGCATTAGAATGCAGAGTAAAAACCAAACCAAACCAAACCAGGTGCCCTTGAGTCAATTTCAATTCATGGCAATCCCATGTGTGTCAGAGTAGAACTCTGCTCCACAGGGTGTTTCAATGGCTAATTTTTCAGAAGTAAATTGCCAGGCCTTTTTTCTGAGGTGTCTCTGGCTAGGTTCAAACCACCAACCTTTTGGTTAGTAGCCCAGTGTGTTAACTGCACCCAGGGAGGCAGAGCAGGGTTTCTCAAACGCCTTAATGGAGAAGACAGCAAAGGTGTCCTGGGAGTGAGGGCGGGGGATGGTGCACAGGGTGAAATTTCCTTGCAGTTCAACTTTTCACCTTCAAAATCTCAGCACATTTTTGTCTATTTTGTTCACTGCTATATCTGCATCACTTAGAAGACTACCTGGTAAACGGTGTTGTTGTGTGCCGTCGAGTCGGACCCGACTCATAGAGACCCCTCCTTGGGTTTCCGAGGCAGTATCACTATGGAAGCACCTGTCTGGTTCAGACACTCATTAGCTAAAACCTGCTTTCCAGGTTTTCCTTTCTTTGAGAGTAAAATGGGAATAAATAAGAACTCCGGAGTGCTTCTCAGAGCTGGTGGAAATGTAATGAGCAAAAAAGATATGAAATAGCTTTGGAAACTGTAAAGTGCTGCCCAGGTGTGGCTCCACTGGGGCAGGTCTCAAGCCTGTCTGGCCATTGTTGCATTCCTAGTGCCTGGCACATGGCAGACACTCCCATATTTGTTGAACTGAACATACCCCAAAGTCATATTTATCTGTGCTGTAAGTAGTGTAAAGATTATATGCCTTCGGAGTTTTGGAATACAAGTTACTTCAAATCCCAAGTCCCTCTAGGTCTGGGGACAAGCAGCAAATTTTACTTTGTGGCTTCTGGGTCCCACACCACCACGTCGGCATCGGCTCCGGGGATGATGCGGCCCTTGCGAGGATACAGGTTGAGAATCTTAGCTGCATTGGAACTGGTGACGGCCACAAAACGGTTCTCATCCATCTTTCCTCCAACCTGAAATGTGGCAAAAGTGTCAAGTCAGCCAGGCCCTGGGCATGTGCTTCCAACCCCAGGTCACCCTTGACCCTGGCTGGTGGCCTTTTCACTCAGTTGGTAGCAACAATGGTGTTAAGGAGGACAATGCTGTGGGAACCATCTCAGATGCACCAACCTGTCTGGCTTGGTTCCATGGGATTACTTATTTCTTTCTCCTTTCAACCAGCTCTGATGGTGAGTGGGCCCTTGTTCTAAAATGTTACCCACCTGGTGCAAACCTACCTTCCCTTTACAAAACCAGCTCTACTCACACACTCACCATGGATGAATCAGGAGCCTCCCTTCATCTAGGAAGGATTATGTATCCTGTGCTTTGGACTAGCGTCTTGCTGCCCCAGGCACCCACGTGTGACAGCACAGTGGACGCTCTTCAAGGGGGATTTCCAGAGTTACCTCCCAAGCCTCCCCTGAGCTGGTAGCTCAGTCCTGAGGACTTCAGTTCTCTCTGAGACTTACAGTCTATGCTGCATCTAATCTGTGACAGGTCAGGACCAAAAATATTTGTTCTTCATGGGCATGTGAATGAAGTCTAGGTCTCTTCCTTTTGAAAAGCAATTAGACAAAATATATCAAGAGCCTTAAAAATGTTTATATCCTTGGAGCCAAAAATTTACATCTAGGAATCTGTTCCAAGGAAATAATCAGAAATGCTGGCATACACTCATGAACAAAGAGACTCTCAGCAACATCATTTGTGAGCACAAACATTTGAAACAATCTACAGCTTCAAATATTAGGGAATAATTAAATAAAGTATGGCACTTCTATTGGAGGAAATATCATATAGCCATTAAAAAAGATTTTTAAAGAATCTTTACAGATTCAAGAAGATACTCAAGATTGACTATTAAATGAAAAAAAAAAAAAAGATTAATCCAGTAATTAAGGTAATATATAATACAAGCCTAGAAAAAGACACTAGAAAGAAATACACCAAAATGTTAATAGTGGTAATTTTAGGCTATGAAATTATGTGTTTTTTTTTTCTTTATACTTTCCGTATTTTCCAAATTTCTATAATAGACCTTATTACCTTTTCTAATCGGGGAAGAAAAAAAAAGAAAAGAAAGAAAAGAGAAGAGAAGAAGGCAAAAAAAGGATCTCCTTTTGTTTTGGAGTGAAACAAGAAACTATAGTTGAATCAGCCCTCCTAAGAACCTTCTTGGAGAGGATTCCCCAAGTAAAAACACTCTTCCTAGGATTAGAGTGGGGAGGGGCCCAGAAGACATACCACTCCTCTCTCCCAGATGACACTCATGCGGTCCTGTACGCCACTCACTCCATGTGGGATCTTGGTGAAATCCTCCTTGCCCATAGCTTTCTGCTTCGTGGTGAACGGCCGGTGATCTGAGGCCACAATGTTCAGAGTATCACTGGGCAGAGAAGGAAGTGACCAGGTAAGGGGAAGGAAGGGTACCAGAAGGTCCAGGACAGATACCGAAAACTCCCTTGGCTTGGAAACAGGCAAAAAGGATTCCAATCTCATCTCTGCCATTTAACGTTATGATCTCTAACATGTTACTTCAGTTGTGTGAACTTAACTTTACTCATCTACAGAAAGGAATATGGGCAGAGTGTGGCAGTGTACTGTTGCTTACTACTAAGGGGAGCAAGGTGGGCAAGTCCCACTTTCATTGCAAATTGTATCGTAAGAATCAGCATGAATCTAATTGCCATGTGGAAGTAGACCCCAGGCTTCACCTTTCCACATCTTTATGATTCTTACCACCAGCCACTTTGTGGCACTTCCTCACTCACCCTAGTCATCCAGAGTTAGATCAGACTTCATCCCTGGCCACTCAAAGTCAGATCATTGGGTAGTAGCCAGAGGCTCAGGAATCTGGAAACTCCCACTCTCTCTGCAACACCCTGGGCTAGGTCACAAACTAGGACCATCCTTCTTCATCAACTGCTCATGCAGCCTTTCTCTGTCATCCAGCTACCCAGTGTCAGGTCTTCACAAATCAACTGCCTTCACAGACTCTCTGAATCAGCCACCCTGAGCTAAACAAGAATCCCATTGCCCATGTAGGTTGGGTAATTCTCTTTAATGGCTCAGACTGTTACCTATACTTAAGGAGCTCTGGTGGTGCAGTGGGCAAGGCATTTGGAGTACAGACTTATAGTCTTGGAAACTCAATGAGGGTTGCTATGAGTTGGAATCAACTTGATGGCAGTGGGTTTGGTTTTCTGGGTATTACCTATACTTAGTTACTCATTGTTTATTATCAGAAAGGATAAGAGTGAGATGTGCCGCACCCTCTTCCATACATGGATGTTCTCACTGATCCAGACAGTCTGAAAGAGAAAGCTCCAAGGTCCAGAGTTCTAGTCACTGGGGTCATTGGGGCCCAATGCATAGGCACGACTCAATAAATATGCATGACGGATTGTATTCTACATATCCTACCCTCCCTTTCTGAGGTCTGTGCTTGGTGAAACAGTCACAAGTTCAAAGTTAAGCTTTGCCTAACAACTGAGATCCACAGCCTTGTTTGGCTGTGGGGTTCTAGTGACCCAGCAGAGGAAAGGAAGGACAAGATAGAAGAAAAGTATGACTTAATAAAGCAATGATCATATGCAAGTTGATCGGTTCATTACTACCACCACCCAGGACACCATCTTCATGATGGTTATTAAGCCTGTCTTCCACACAAAGCCGTGGGTGATGAAGGCAAGGCTGGGCTCTTGAAGGGCTCCTTGGTCACTAAGAACTTGGGACAGAGGCTTACAACAGAGAGTGCACTTGGTGCTAAGCCTGTGAGGGAGGCAGGCAGCTGGCCATGCTCTGAGATTGCTGTAGGCTGACAGCTCAGAGGCGTGAGGGGCAGATGCTCAGTTGTCCAGGCCAGGGCAACTGATGGGACCACTCGGTGGGGGCTCTGAGGATCAGGTGAAGGTGTATTCAGTGAGTCCTGAGAATCAGGTGAGGAAGTCTAAAATTACTCTGTAGGAGGCACCAAAGGCTTATGAGTGCATGCTTATCTTAGATAAGATGCCCACTTTAGAAGAGGAATCTGGGAGCAGAAGGCATTATTCAACTTGGTGAGGAGGAGATCCCAGAAGATACATAGAGTTGGTTCCTCTGGGTGCTTGGCATGGCTCATTAGTTACAGTTCTTGCCAAATGACTTGGCCAAATCCACAGTAAGATGACTTAGCTCTTTTGTGGCAACACTGAAATTTGCCTCGGCCAAATAGGCTCCTCTGGGCCCTCTCAGAGGATCTTCCACAGAGCATAGGGATTTCTAGGGTCCCCAAGGGTCCTCCATTTTCTCGAGACCTGTAGAATCTACCAGAGATGAATGGAATCTTTAAAAGTTTCACCATCTCCTCAGGGTCTTCCAGATACCTGGGGAGGGCTTAGATCAGAAGAGGGACCCCGCAGCAGAATCACAGACTGCAGGTCAAGGACTCCCAGGAGCACGTGGCTCAATTACCATTCTTTGATCATTAAATCTTATTGAGCACCCAATTTTCTCAAAGGGCTCCTACACAAGTAAGTGCCCATTAAGCAGATGCTGAATGAATGCAGTCACATTTTGGAAGGGCTCCTGAGTCTTCCAGTACTGCCCTGAATCTGTAAGGTATGAAATGCCCACCCAAGTTCTTTAAAGTTTAAAATGTGACTGGCTTTGTTAAGTATTTCAAAAATTTGCATGTCCAAATGAAAACATTTCAGTCCCTTTAAGAAGTCAGATTCAAAACAAAGAAAAATACCTTTTTATGTATAAAAAAAGCAAAAAATGAAACTTATTGCTGTTGAGTCGGATCAGACTCATAGTAACCCCTCCTCGGGATTCCAAAGCGGTATACTACGGAAGTAGATTGCCCAACCTTCCTTCTGAGGAGTGGCTGGTGGGTTCGAACTGCCAGCTTTCTGGTTAGCAGTCAAATGCCTTGGGTACTATGCCACCAGAGCTCCTACTTCCATCTATGTGTTGTTGTTGTTATTTGCCATCGAGTCGGCCCCAACTCATAGCGACCCCTCCTTGGGTTTCCGAGGCAGTATCACTATGGAAGTAGATTGCCCAACCACTTTTATCTATAGGTCATACTTTTTACCCTGATATATCCTAAGAAATCACATTCTAAAGCAGATCCTTATGAAGGAGCTCAGGTTGTCTTATAAGAAAATAACTGGAGTCTGGATTTTCTAACAAGTATTTTGCTTCATAGAAATTATAACCAATAATATGTCCTAGGATCAAAATTATAGCAACCAAAAATGCCTATAAGTAGTTAGAACATTAAAATTATGCTCTAAATCCTATAAGACAGCTTTATAATATACATGGATTAAAAAAAAAAAAAAGATTCAAACTATTCTCGTAACATGAAATTGCAATTCTATTTATACAGAATTTATTTAATTATTTAAATAAATTTGACATTTTGTCAATTGATACAGATTAGCTATAAAACCTTAAATTATTCAATAAATAATACTCTGCCTCCCTTCCATTTGAATTAGTGAGGGTTTGGGAAGTATAGTATGGGTGGGTTGGGGCATTTACCCAGGAATATATTACCTTTTTTTTCTTTCAATAAACTTGCCTGTAACAAGTAGAGGTCTTTCAAAAGATTCTTTGACCTTGGCACCAAGGCCAAACGATTATACTGGATCCTTGATACTTGTTTTTGTTTTGTTGATAATGAAGAAAGGGTGACTCATTTTTCCCAATGAAAAGCATTTTCAAATGCACAAGCAGATCTGACATGTGTCCCTTCACCCTCTCTAACCCTCTCAATTCATTTAAAGCTATATGCGCTGTTGTAGCTTGGTATCACATTGAAGCTACGGGACAGAATCTAATTATTACACTGTGCCATAGCACATGCTGCCCCTCCACAGAGGCCACCTTCACCCTGGACCCTATCAAATGCATTCCACTTTATTTGGAAAGCCACTCTCATGCTACACACCCCTCATTTGGTTGTTAACATAGCAGAATGCTGAGTGGGAATTTTCCAGTTCCTTATTGACAATCAGGTTCGAAAGCTAAGGATGTGGATGAAATAAATGCCCTATAATCTAAAGTAAGCCACATATAAGTGGCTGGTCACTCCCCTCAGTTACCCCTCACTATCACCCTAGAAGAGGTAGGTGTACTCCTGCCCCCTAGGTCTATAAAAGCAGATGACCAGAGAGGTGGACTGAGTGTTGGCAAAGTGAAAAGTTCTGTAGTCTTTCCCTCCCCTCCCTCAGTGGTGCTTCCCTTCCCCTACACCTCTTCAATATACCCCAAAGCCAAGGGAAAGGACATTTCAAGAGATTCTCTTGTGGCAACTAGAGGTGTTAGCAGTGGGCGCCTGCTAGGGCAGAGGACTGGTGGACCTGCCTCTGAGCCTCTCTGAGCATTAGGATGAGGAGAACTGGTAGGTTGGGGGCAGCCTGCCCTAGCACTGTAGGGAGTGGCAAAGCTGTGTGAGCTTTCTTTGGGCCATAGGAAGTCGTTGGTCTTAAACTGCCATGCTAGAGTCCTTGTTCACGGGGTCACTGCTAGTGCTGGAAGCTTGGAAGGTGCAGGTAAAAAAGGTCAAGCTAGAATCATCTCTCTTGTGAGGGCATTGTGTGGTAGAGCTTACATCTGGATGTGTTCCCTGCACAGGAAAGGCCTCAGAAGTTGGTCATTTTTAGCCTGAAAAGCAGCAACAACTTAATGAAGGGGTACATATGCATGTTTGGGTGTGGAGAAGAGCCTGTCCTCCCATTTTCTCCTAAATTTTTCATCACCTGTGCCAGCTAGGGATGGGAAAGTGACTCATTTTTAAAGTGGTCTGGGCTTTAATAACTAATAGTGAAGAGAAAGCAATGGTCTCAACCCAAAATGTCACTAGGAGAGAGAAAGAAGGTGTAAGTAATTATTGGGACAAAACAAAACTTTTTCATGTTTGTGCTCCACTGAATTCAAGTTGTTCATTAAACCATTGTCATTAGGTTAGACCCAAATGGGGTAAAGAAGGTGTTAGAAAAACAAGAGCTGGAAAAAGAGAGGCAGAGAAGGAGAATACAAAGGGAAAGGAGAGCATGTACAAAAAAATTGAAGGCAGGAGAAGACACGAGAGAAAGGTGTATACAAGGAGAGAACAACACATGTGGAGAAATGAGAAGAGGGAGAGGTGAAAGAAAAAAAGAGACAGAAAGAGCTACAGGTATTCTAGGATAAGTCAGAGATCACATCCTACTACCCCCTAGTGGGCTTTATAATAAGATATCATTGTCTTTGAGATTTGTGAATAACCACTGTTCACAGTTTTATATATGCTCTTTACGCTTACACCTTCAGATGCTTCTCACTCTAAAACAAGTGGTCACAGAAGTGTAATAGGAAAGAAATCATTTGATGGGCTCTGGAGAAGGTAACAAAAGCAAAATCCGATGAGCACAATGAAATCTAACCTAGTCAGATTTGTTTCCAGGGGCTTATATGACATCTTCTTAAAGATCTACAAACTCCCTAAATGGTATGCATTGTCAAGTAATGACTGTGCTAGTGGGGGGCCACAAGAGGCCTGCCACAATGCCTTACTTGGCCAGCAGGCTCATGAGGTAGGTTGAGGTGTTGGTATCCAGTCTCAGGGGAGGCACCGTGACGTAGGCAGCTGCATGGGACCAGTCCTGGTGGTAGTAGTGTAAGCCTGTCAGCGTAGCATGTGCAGTAGTGGTCTCAGCCAGCACAACCTTCCCTGGAAGAAGGGTCAAAACCACAAGTAAGAAGCCACTGAGCCTGCGAGATCATGCAGCCTGAACCTCTCATTTTATAGGTAAAGGAGCTGAGTCAGAGAAAGGAAGGGACTTGCCCAAGCTCACTCAAGTGTTTGACAGCACAACAGAGTTTCAGTCTAGAGGGCTTCCCATTTGCCATGCTGACTTTAGGCAAGAGTATCAAAGTGTGGGCTCCAAGGTGGGAAAGTTCCAAGTGGTACAATGAGGAGTCTAGGTTGGCTGGAGCATGGATGTGCAAAGGGTGTTGTTGAGAGACAAGGCTTGATGCATGGGGTAGGATAGGCATGGAGGAACTTGAAGACCATGCCAACGAGCAGTGTGGACTGTATTCTGTAGGCAACATGGTACCATTGGTTTCCCACAGGTGGGTGCTATTCAAGAAGATCTATGGGGATGGGATCTGCAGCAGGGGCTGGAGGTCAGGGAGATGGGAGGTGGGAGACTTATCAGGAGGTCAGGGCAGCAGTGCAGGTGAGACATTGCAAAGTGCTTCAACTAGGGGTAAGGCAGGTATAGGGTCAGAGGGTAACATGTGAGGGCAATAAGAAGGTTGAGATATTCTTTCTTATTTATATTCCTAGGTCTGTGACTGTGACTTTGTTTCTCTTGTCACCAGGACCTCACCAGCACTTTGTGCTGGGCTGGGACTACAAGGAATTACAAAGCTTTCAGATGTTGCCAGGTGATCAGCAATTGGAGACATATGAGGCCCCTCAGGGCTTATATGCAGGGTTCAGGTGGCTATGGAGGGAAGTTGGGTCCACATGTTATTTTTGCAGAGACTACTCTGGCACTCCATGAATGTACACTTGAACTGGTCCAGGATTTTATGTTGGTTACCAAGGCAACAGCCAGTAAAATCCAAGAGGCCAAAAAGACACCAATTAAAGAGTTGATTTAAGACTTGAAAAATTTACCAGCCCCAGGAGAGGTGACAGATATTTTTGTAAAGCTGTTATGCATACAAATATGCAGAGGAAAAAACTCTGGCCCTAAAAGACTGAACCCAGGCTAATATGGTGTGGTTCTGAGGAAGACGACAGTAGAGAAAAGGGAAAGAAAGGCTCAGGAGCTGGTTGCACTGGGTTCTGTCACTCTCCCACCTCACTACACTATCCCTTCAATCCCAAGCACTCACCTTGCATCTTAGCAGCTGCAATAACATCACCGGCTGAGATGCTGGACACGTTGACCAGATAGACTGGACAGTGAGTCTACACACAGGAAAGACAGTGGCCAGTAGAGAGCATCACTCCCATTAATGTAACAAGCACCAAGATAAGCCCAGCAAAATCCATTCTGGCATAGCATCTACCCCTGCAAGGCTCAAGCCCACCTTGAAGTGACAGTTTTATGCCAGGATGCAGGGCTGGCAGACAGAGCACAGGTGCAGGCTGAGGAGCTGCATGAAGCAAGGAAGGGCAGCAGATTTCAACACCAGAGCCCACCAAGGAGGCTAATCTGTGCAGGAATGTCTAGGTCAGGACTGTTGAGTCCTGAACTCAGATGTCCTACCATCCAACCAGAATTAGCCTTTAATAAACTCTTCTGAAAGGAGCCAGGGTGGTGCAATGGTTAAGCACTTGGCTGCTAACCGAAAGGTCGATTGTTTGAACCTAACAGCTGTTCTGTGGGAGAAAGATGATGTGGTCTGTTTCCCTAAAGAGTGGGAGAAAGATGATGTGGTCTGTTTCCCTAAAGATTGCAGCCTTGGAAATTCTATGAGGCAATTCTACTCTGTCTATAGGGTCACTATGAGTCAGAATTGACTTGATGACAGTGAGTTTGGTTTGGGTTTTAAGCTGTTCTGGACAACCATGACTATAATTTAAAACTACGGTCTATTTTTTCTATTTTAATTTTCTGTTCATGAATACAATGACCTAGAGACAGTCAGGTATTATATTCTATGTTTAAAATTATGATTTCACTCCTCCTAGAGCTGCTGTAACAGTGGACACAGTGCACCCTACAGAAGAACGAAATACAAGGAGTTCAGGGCTCAAAGTCTAGGCAAGACAAGACTGATCATGCAAACTGACAGCTGGATTCTAGGACTAATTGACTTTTCCTCTATCAAGCTGCATGATGATGGTTTGTTACTTAACTTCTCTGGGCAAATATTTGAGCTATCAAAACAAGGAGCTGCCCTTTTGTTGTTCAGACTTTTCCTTATTCTGGTATAAGTTTCCACCAGGAAATAATTGATAAAATAGCTGTTGTTATGACAATAAAACAATGCCCTTACCCAATTGTCAGACTTATAAACTACTAATGGGAAATATGGTTTCTCCAAATGTTACTCTGATGCCTTCTTTGCTTACCACAGTAGGTGGACATGGGGTATAGGACTGGTCTGAGGTTTGATGTACTTAACACAAGTTCATGGGCTTTAATTCCAAGATCAGCTGGACCCACAACTTTTGTTTTCCCTGCAACACCCTCCATAACACCCTTTGGGGTAGCCCAGGCCTTTCTAGAGGAGAGGTTCTCAAATGCCAATATCCTTCAGAAGCATCTAGAGGGCTGGATACAGATTGCTGTCCCTACCCCCAGTTTCTAATTCATCTGTATGGAGCCTGCAAATCTACATTTCTAACAGGTTCTTGTGTCAAACAAGTGATGCTAATGCTGTTGGTCCAGGGACATAATTTGAAAACCACTGCTCTAGAGGAGGTAGTTCAGATTGTCTGAGCCACTTAGATCCTTAAGTCCTGATGTAGAAGGAGGAATGACCTTTGTATGTGCTCTACTATTTGTTAAGTGCTTTCCCTTTCATGATACCTTTGATCCTCACAACTGTCCCGTGAAAAGTAATATCATTCTAATTTTAAGTGATAGAATAGTATTTCAGAGGTTAAGTCACTTGCATATGATGGAAAAACCTATATTTGGTAGAAAACAAATCTAGAACTTCTGGCTGTACATCTCTAGCTCATTCCTATCACTGTAGTGCATCCTCACATCATCATCCTGATCAAGGAAAAAATTATGAAACTGTGAACCAAAGGCATACGTTTAAATAATGGCTCTCTAAACAACAGGTGCTCTAAGGTAAACCAATTCTAGTTGCAGTGAGGAGTCCCTGGGTGTTGCAAATGGTTAATGTACTTGTCTGCTAATCAAAAGATTGGAGGTTCGAGTTCATCCTGACACCTTGAAAGAAAGGCCTGGAGATCTCCTTCTGAAAAATCACCCATTAAAAACCCTATGAAATACAATTCTGCTCTTGACACACATGGGGTTGCCATGATTTGGAATTGGCCTGATGGCTACTGTTACTAGCTAGTTGTGGTATGACTCGGTGGTTACCCCATCTTCTCCTACCTCAGTCAGAGGCCATTTACACTTGAGCAATGTACTGAGGCTTCAGCAGGCTCAGTGGGGTGGAATACAGAGGTGCAAGGACTCATGCCAGGTCAGTGAGAATCATAATGTTCTCTCAGCAAACAGTCTAGGGTCCTATGAGCCAGCCATGGTGCTGAAGGCCAGAATGGAATGAGACCCCATGATAGAGGTTGGTTTCGATCCCAGAGTAGAGACTGGGCTAACGGTTGCCTGGGAATACTTACTCTGTTTGCAATGGTGATAACACGGTGAGTAGCTTCAGCTTCCACCTGTTAGAAATAAAGCACAGGAAGAAAACAAAGTTCACCATCTCCCTTAAGTGAACCCACACATGCCCAAGAACCCACTGCATAGAAGGTGCTGTGTAATCTGACACAGAGCCGGAGGGGCCAACTGCATTCATAGGGGTGGCCCGGGGGCACACCTTGGGTAAGGACACCAAGTGCCAACCATCTTAGCTCATGCTGAGAGAGAATCCTAGTACTGAATACACCAGGTACATTCTTGCTGAATGCTATTCAGGGCTTTAAAAGGAGCAAAATAATATTAAACAAACAAAAACACCCAAGAGTCACATCTCTCTCTTGGTTTTTATGGTGTACTATCTCCACAGATACTTCAAGACTATATCAAAGGAGTGATATCGACTGATTTCAAGCTGGAATTTAGCAGGGTTCACCCATTTTGGCACTAATGACATTTTGAGTCCAGTAATTCTTTGTGGTGGGGTTGTCATATGCATTGTAGCATGTTTCATAGCTTCTCTAGCTCTATCCATTAAATACTAGTAGCAGTCTCCTCCCAATGTGACAACCCAAAATATCTCTGTTGTTGTTATATACCATCGAGTCGGACTCGACTCATAGCGACCCTTCCTTGGGTTTCCAAGGCAGTATCACTACGGAAGTAGATTGCCCCATCTAGATTTAGCCAAATGTCCCCTGGGACCAAAATCACCCCCGGTTGAGAGTACATGTGATTATAGACATTCAGGAGGCTGGGCTAGTGATGCCATCCTCTTTAGCCAGGAGATGAGGATGGTGATGGTTACTGTTATTACTACTACCACATTCAAAGTCTTGCTCTTTCCCTCTTATTATTTAAGAAAGAAAGTCCAGTCCTGACTCCATCTCTGTTCTTATGGGTACACTGTCAATAGATTTACTTTGTTGGATCTGGTACATCTTTCTCTACCACTTCTGATCTGCCAAAATCTACGTTCAAGTGTTCGATAGACGTGAGAAGATCTGGGGCAGAAGTGAGGTGGAAATTCCCAGATGACCCACTGTGGGGCCAGCTGACTTGGCTCCCTCTATGATGGTGAGTACCGTCACCTCCCTGTCTCCTCCTTGCCCCTCAAGGCCTCCCCATCATTCTTTTAGGGACCTCCAACTACCACTCCACATTTAAGGATCTGAAGAAATAAAAAGTGATTTCTCCCCCACAAATGTCAGGGAATATTTGAACAAGCTCAGAGGGTAAGAAGGTATTAGTCTAATGTGGTCCCTTAAGAATAGAGTTCTTTAGCAGGGGGATTACAGGGGATTTGCACTAACTACTTGAAAAACTGTATCAAGGTTAAAACCAGAGGGCAGAAGGATAGCAGTGCTTTCAATTATCACCTCAGTGAATACTAAGGGGGGGAAGAGCATGGACATGTACGTGCCTCTTGTTTCTGGTGGGAAGGGTCAAAGCATTCCCCAGATGCTCAAAAGGGTCTTGTCCCCACATGCTGAGTCATGGTTTATGGTTGGAATTTCTTCTAACACCTGAGGGCCTTCTCAGGCTGTTTTTTTTTCTCTCCCAATTCAGTTTTGGACAAAACAATCTCTGGAATGCTGACATTCTCTTCCCTGTTGTTGTTGTTATATGCCATTGAGTCAGACCCAACTCATAGTGACCCGTCCTTGGGTTTCCAAGGCAGTATCACTACAGAAGTAGATTGCCCCATCTTCCTTCTGAGGAGTGGCTGGTGGGTTTGAACCGCCAGCCTTCTGGTTAGCAGTCAAGTGCCTTAGCCACTATGCTACCAGAACTCCCAATTATCACCTAGATCCTTGAAATCAGAATCAAATGGGTGGGTCTGGTCCCCCAGTGAAGCACTGGTGGCATATTAGTTCAAGCACTTGGCTGCTAATCACTGGTTCAAACTCACCAGCTACTCAACAGGAGAAAGATGAGGGAATCTGTCTCTGTAAAGATTTACAGCCTTGGAAACCCTACAGTGGCAGTTCTGCTTGGTCCTACAGAGCTGCTATGAGTCAGAATCAACTTTTTTTTTGTTGTTGTTTACCTAATTATCTCTCCCAAGGAAGCTCAAGCTGCTCTCTGGGAAGCTTCCGGATGGGAACTTCACCCAAGGAGAGATTAATATGCTACCACTCATGATTACTGGTATCGCTTCTATTCTAAAAGAGTCTTTGAATCTGTATCAAAGAAGTTGATAAAGGGCACAAGAAGTCTTCCTCACCTCCTCTGGACGGCTGATCTCGATGCCTTCTGGGCCTGTGATGCCCAGATCCAGTGCCTCCTTTGCACCCTGAATAACAGCAAAAGAAAACATGTAATCATAGAGGTAAAAGGAAATACTGAGCCCAAGGGACAGCAAAATAGGAAAGACACAGCCCATTCCAATAGGCTTATGGTTTTTCTCACTTCTGGAATATTCATCTTCCAAAGCAGAATTGCACTGGGTAAATCTGCTACAAAAGACCTCTTTAAAATGTTAAAGAGTAGACATGTCTCTTTAAGACTAAGGAGTGCCTAAACCAAGCCATGGTGTTTTCAATCACCTCATATGCATGTGAAAGCTGGGCAATGAATAAGGAAGACCAAAGAATTGATGCCTTTGAATTGTAGTTATTAGTGAAGAATACTGAAAATATCACGGACTGCCAGAAGAATGAACAAATTTGTCCTGGAAGAAGTGCAGCCGAAATGCTTCTTGGAAGCAAGAACGGCCAGACTTCATCTCACCTGCTTTGGTCATGTTGTCAGCAGGGATCAGTCGTTGGAGAAAGATACCATGTTTGGTAAAGTAAAGGGCCAGTGAAAAAGGGGAAGATCCTCAATGAGACAGACTGACACACTGGTTGCAACCGTGGGCTCAAGCACAGTAAGGACTGCGAAGACAGCACAGGACCGGGCAGTGTTTCATTCTGTTGTATATAAGGTTGCTGTGAGTCGGAGCCAACTCAATGGAACCCAAAGACAACAACAAAGCAGGACAAATACAGGAAGGAGCCCTGGTGGTACAGTGGTTAAGAGCTCAGCTGCTAACCAAAAGGTGGGCTGTTTGAACCCACCAGCCACTCCATGGGAGAAAGATGGGAAAGTCTGCATCTGTAAAGATTACAGCCTTGGAAGCCCTATGGGGCAGTTGCACTCTCTGTCCTATAGGGTCACTATGAGTTGGAATCAACTCAACAGCAACAGGTCTCTTGTAGTAAGGCTCCCTGATTCTCTCTTTAAAATGATTCAACATATCTTTTCATCCTAAAAAATACAGTTCAGTGATTAGCCAAGGCCCGGGACACCAAAGAAATGCATTCTTTATTGATCTGAAAGTCAGACTTTCCCCAATGAAAATGTAGACAAATCTCTATAGTAACTCTTACTCAAGTGTCCTATTTAAGACCTAGGAGTAGAAAGGGGCTCATCTTTCTTGGTGCTAGTGAACAGATCTCTCCAATATTTTGGCTTCTCTGAAGAGGTACAGGAAAGTAGAAAGCTGCATTCTTATTTATTCTATATAGCAAAACTCATTAAAATTATTCCTAATAGGTGCTTCAAATTCTTCTGTTATGGTTGCATTTAAATTAGCTACATATCATTATGGTAGCATAGTGCCTAAGGCATTTGATTGCTAACCAGAAGGCTGGCGGTTCAAACCCATCAGCCATTCCTCAGAAGGAAGGTTGGGCAATCTACTTCCGTAGTGATACCGTTTTGAAAACCCAAAGAGGGGTCGCTATGAGTTGGGTTCGACTTGACGGCAGTGATTTGACATAAGACATCGTTAGCTAAGACTTAGAAATCTTTTTAGACTAGACTTGTTAGACAGTAGAAAAGTTTGGATTTTCTGACCATCTGCAGTGTTCATATCTCACGTGTTCTTTTATAACTTGTTTTGTCTGAACCTTGTAGGATGAGGGGTTGGAGGACAGGAATCCCCCTAAGAATAGTCTCCATTGCCCATCCCCCCACATTCTTTACCATAGACTTGCCTCAGCCACAAGCTCCCCATTTTCAGCGTGGACTCGGGCGATTGCCCCAATGTCCTTACAAGCATACAAAACTTGGTACAGCTCACTGTCTCGAAGCATATACAAGTCCTTGTAGGTCATAAACATCTGGAATGAGTTGACACCCTTCTCCCTCACCAGTGTCTCCATTTCTGCTTTCACCTAGAGGGAAAATGCAAAGGCAATGCTCTGTGATTACAGATTTTCAAGAGGTTGATTGGCAGATGCTGGAGGAGATTGGGTCCAGCCCCGACTCAGGTGGTCAAGGCACAACATGACTACCCACAACCTCTTGCTTTCTCACTTTCCACCTGCCCCACAGGACAGGGCCTCACAGGACCCATAGGGTACAGAGGCTGAACTGGTTACAGATTCAAAGGGAAGAAGCTAGGCTCACCCAAAGACCAGAGCAGGGGCTGGGACAATTCACCCAGCTCCATTCGTCCCACGCAGATGCTAAGCAACTCACTCTGAGACGTTAGCTCAGTGCTGTTGACTCTTAGCACAAAAATGAAAGGATTCCCTGAGCCTGAACCCTACTTAGCCCACTGTTCAGCAGCACGCCCTGTGTCAGTGGCACCTAATGACTACAGCTGAGGAATGAGTCATGTACCAGGAGATGCTAAAGTCTGTGGTCAGAACAAGGAGCAAGCGCTTTCCAGGCCTTGCCTCTGGCCTTAGAAACTTTCATTGCAGTTGGGGCTCCCTGTGTCTACTGGAAAACTGGCTCTGTAAGTTAAGCAGATCAGGCCTACCCACTTATGGAATTTTAAGTGCTTCTTCTCTTGGCATATAGGGGAGCTGGATGGGGGGGAGAGATGTCCCACACATGCAGAAGAGCACCATATTCAACCCGCTCAGACCAAATGACCCTTCAGCCTAAAAGGGCATTTATGTTTTCTCCTTGGATTCCACCCAGCACCATTACCTTGGGTGCCCACCAGGTGATCCCCACATGGAGGGCATAGTCACAGCAGACTTTGGGGTCGGCCAGACCCCGGCACTTCTCATAGGCATCCACAAGAGAGGTCTCCTTGTCAGGCAGGACGTGGCCGATGATCATGGTGGTACCACCAACTAGTGCTGCCTGAGGAGGACAAGAGAAGGTAGTTGTGTCACATCTCTACCTGCATTCAAGTCACTGAATCAGTGAGACAGGGTGTGCCAGGTATACATTCAGGACAGTCACAAATCCTAACTCACAAGAGTGCTGTGAGGACCAACTGCAGCCATGTTTGCAGCTGTATGGAGAAGCATACAATATAATTACTGTGGTGCTTCTTTCTCATCTTGGGTTTCAGCTTGGCACTTTGGGCTTAGTTGGTGTTTTACTCAAGTCTAAGATCAACCCTCAAGGAGCTCTGTTGGTGTAGTGGCTAAAGCACTTGGCTGCTAACCAAAAGGTGGATGGTTTGAATGCACCAGCTGCTCCATGGAAGAAAGATGAGGCAGTCTGCTTCTGTAAAGATTTATACCCTTTGAAACCCTATGGGGCAGTAGTACTCTGTCTTATAATGTTAGTATGAGTTGCAATTGACTCCATGGCAGTGGGTGTGGTTTTGATTTTTAGGTCAACCCCTATTTTTCCTATGAGAATACCACCCTATCCTCAAATTATTTCTGGCCAACCTGAATACATAAACCCTTACAGATGTAATGATGACATCAAATGCCTATTTATTTATTAATTTCATATATATATATATATATATATATACACACATAGATTGGGCAATCCTACTTCCATAGTGATACTGCCTCGGAAACCCAAGGAGGGGTCGCTATGAGTCGGGGCCAACTCGATGGCAAATAACAACAACAACAACATATATATATATATATATATATAGATAGATATATAGATAGATAGATAGATAGATTATAATATAGAAAAATGTTAGTTTGGATATATTGTTTTATTTTCTCATATTTCATGAAACAACTTGATCCAAATTTTCTATATACATCTTCAACATCAGGGTCTTTGTCATTCATTTTTTACAAGTGCATCATCTTCATTTCCACTTATCTTGTGTCAGATATAGCATTTTTTGAATCTATGTATGATCTGTCAATGAAAAATTTATTCTGTTTATAATTTCCACAATGTTGTTGTTTTTGTTGTTTGCCGTCGAGTCGGCCCCGACTCATGGCGACCCCTCCTTGGGTTTCCGAGGCAGTATCACTACGGAAGTAGGATTGCCCAACCTTCCTTCTGAGGAGTGGCACAATAGAACTACTTAAAAACAATCTTTTAAAAACCTCACTTGCAATTTGCAAGGCATACTCCCAGGAATAATTACTAAATCTGTATTAAACTTTTCACCTCTTTAAAAAGAAAACAAAATAATTCGGTCAGTTGATTTCTGTGAGCTTCCAAAGCTAGCATTGATCAAGGGTTGTTTGAGGCTTGTGTTGTCCCCAAACAAAACTTTGCTATTAAAATTATTGAGAAGGTTGCAAAATAAGAAATATTTTTGTGGGCTCCCTTTTTCCTGATGAATAAATTTGGATAAAACCATTGCTTCTACTTGAGCCCTTATAGTGATTTGGACTCAGAGCTTTGGGTTCGAGTCCCAGCTCTGCCACCACCCAGGTAGATAATCGCCCCAGTTTACTCAGATTCTTTACCTATGGTACAATGAGAATACCTTCCTTGTTGGATAGTTGTGAAAGTCAAATAAAATGTCATTTATAAAAGATACTTGGTAAAGTGTTGTCCTAATGTGTGTATTTAATTGGTCAGAACCTAGCTGTTAACCTCTATATTCTACAGGGGAGAGGAAAAGCACAATGAAATTGTCTTAATGATTTCATGCTTCTCTATTCAGCTAAACCCTTGATCAGAAATCAGAAACATTGCTGGGGAATAACAGGGCTGAAAAAAATTAGTTCAGTGGCCAAACTACAATTAAAATGAAAAATCTAGCAATCTGGATTTTCCACGGTGACTCTGGTCTCATAGTCCCTGGCTGGGCCAGTGGGAATGTTGTCCATGTTGTCATGGGAAACGTGGGGTCTGGCTTCTTGCAGATCTTAAAACAGAGGGTGGTGGTTGTGTGGTGCACATGTAGGGATGGAGATGGAGGTGGCAGAGAGAGTGGGAGAAGGGGAAGGCAGTGCAGATTGTAGCATTACTAGCTGGCTTCTATTTCTGATTTTGCTGGGTTGAGCCAGCTGATTCATCTGCACAGCAGGTGGTTGTACTCTATTTTGTCCTGGAATGCATTTTTTGCCTTTACACGTGAGCATGGGGGAGTCTGGTATATTGGGATTTTACACATTCAACTGTTTTCTTTTCATGTGGTTCTAGATTGCTTTCCTTTGCAAACCCTCTCAGTAGGTCTGTAGCCTTGGATAGAAAAAAGGGAACTGGAAGCAGCACGGTGTGATGAAAAGAACCAGGGTCATTCTCAACATTTGTGGGTCCTAGGGCAAGAGTAGAAAAGGAGGTCCATGTGCCAAATCTCTAAATATTTAAAAGTTATAGATCAAGCTAACAAACTGTTAAACAAACTAATTCTATACTCTTACTCTGGAAGGTAGACTTTCATGATGACCAAAAAGGCTGGGCTTGAATTTAGAATTCTCAGACTCCTTACAATTCTGGCTACAATTCAGGAAGTGGCTCTTGGCCCTTGTCTCTGCCTCCAGCTTACCTCCAACCCCAGCTTCATCCTGCAGCCCACAGGTCCAAGCTCTGTCAACCCCTTACAAAATGCTGCCCCTTGGGCCTAGGTGTATGCACTTAGGTGCCTGGCCTCAAGTGAACAGATGCAGGTTTGCATAGGTCCTAGAGGCACTCAGGGCCATTTGGTCAGGGCATTCAACGAGATGGATTGGCTCCAATAATGGGCTCAAGCACAATCAAGATTGTGAGGATGGCACAGGACTGGGCAGTGCTTCAGTCTGTTGTACATAACGTTGCTATGAGTCAGAACCAACTCAATGGCACCTAACAACAACCAAGTGTGGTCTAGAAGTGGGCTAGTGGGCTCTAGGGAGACATAACCCCTTGGCCCTGTGGGGAAGGGGCCCTTTAGAGTCAGGAATGTAGGTAGAGGTCCCTCTTGCCTGTGCCTAAGGATGGAAACTGAGGAGTTATGGAAGGAGTTGGAGCATCACTGGTGGTGGGCATGACTTTCTCATTTCCTGGCTGTAATCTAGGGGCAGCCATGTGCCCCCTCTGTGCTCACCTCTCAGGGTCCTTGAGAGGATTTGATGGCAATGGATGCAGGAGCTTCTATAAGCTAGAAAGGGGTACATAAATAGCTGAGATAATTATTACTGCTATTACCCTAGGCTCAAAACAAGAAGGTAATAGGGTCAGCAAATACTTCCTCAACTGCAGATTCAGAGCCCAGACCAAACACTGTCTTGTACAAGCATGTACTTTCTTCCTCCCAGGCATGATACACATAGAGCTGGCTTCTTAAATATGTACATTTCCTACCTACTGGGTAACTGTTGACAAGCTTAGTCTTCATATGGGTGTGATATTATGGATGTGACAGACCTTTTCAGTGTCATCCCACACAAAAACAACCTTGTAGAAATAAATCATAAACAGGACATGGCCTGATCCTGTTGCCGGGGTTTTAAAAAGGATAATGTTTAAGAATATGTGACTGTGTGAATGTTGAGTGTTCATTACTGTATTTATATAAAAACTGTGCTGGTTAAAAAAAGCTGTGGAAGCTCTTTAATAGAAGATATTAAAAATGATATTCATGAAGGCTAAGTCATAACATGGAAAAAGGGCTGTGCTCTAATGAGTGGAGAAAGCAGAACTCAATATGTGCATACAAGATGCTTACAAATATGTTTAAACACAAGCCCACACACACAAAGAAAAAAAAAAAGGAAAGAAATATACCAAAACAGTAGCAATAGCTATCTTTGGATGATGAGATTATAATCTGTTGTTCCTATGTTTCCAAAATATATTTACAGAATATAGTGCTTTTTTACAATGTTGTTGTTGTTAGGTGCTGTGGAGTCATGTCCGACTCATAGCAACCCTATGTACAGCAGAACGAAACACTCCTTGGTCCATGCCAGCTCCATGATCCCATTGCCGCAGCCACTGTGTTAATCCGTCTTGTTGAGGATTGACCCTCCACCTTACCAAGCATGACATCCTTCTCCAGGGAATGGTCCTTTCTGACAACATGACCAAAGTAGGTGAGACAAAGTCTGGCTATTCTCGCTTCCAAGGAGCATTCTGGCTGCACTATTTTAAATAAATTTGGAGGAAGTCAAAACTATTTAAAATCTAGTTAAGCATGCTTAAGTGTTTAAAATATTTGATTTTAAAATACTGAAGTATCTTAAAGATACAGGAAAAGTACAGAATAATATAACACACACTCATGGATCTACTCTCTAGATTTAACAAAATAGTTTGTCGTATTTACCTCAGATCCCTTTTTAAGAAGCCCTCCTAGAGACTGGGACTCTCATACACTGCTGGTGGGACTGTAAAATGGTACAACCATTGTGGAAAGCAGTATGGCGATTCCTTCAAAAGTTGGAAATACAAATACCATTTGACCCAGCCATCCCATTACTAGGTATATACCCTAAAGAAGTGAGAGCCATAACAAGAACAGATATATGCACGCCGATGTTCATCGCAGCACTATTTACAATAGCCAAAACTTGGAAACAACCTAGATGTCCAACAACTGAGGAATGGATAACCAAACTTTGGTACATTCACACAATGGAATACTATGCAACGCTAAAGAATAATGTAGAATCTGCAAAACACCGCATAACGTGGATGAACTTGGAGGACATTATGCTGAGCGAAATAAGTCAGTCACAAAAGGACAAATATTGTATTAGTCCGTTATTGTAAAAGTTAAGGAAATGTTTATATATTGGAGGACATTTTCTTTGTTGGTTACCAGGGGTGGGAGGGAAGGGGAGGGAATGCTGTTAGATAGATAGAGATAAATATTGATTTGGGTGAAGAGAAGGGCAATGTACCAAATGTGAGTGACCAATATGGCAGCATTGAGGATGAGAAAGACAGAGAGTTACATGGGCAGTACAAACAACAAATATGAACCCCTTTGTAAATACAATACTGAGTTGTTAATGAAAGCAAATATGGGTATAGGGACGGATAGATGGGTGAACAAGCTAAACAATTATGTATGTCTAAATGGAGAGTGTATCCAAGATCATATACAGGGTTGGCAGACAATGGGCCTCTTGAAGAGTATGAAGGGATGGACACTGGGAGGAGGTAACTATGGGGAGGAAGTGGGAGGGGAGCTGCTGCATTGTAAATTTTGGTCAATGACATGAGACAAAGTATATGTGAACTGCTGTATGAAAAGTGAATTTACTCTGTAAATCTTCACCCAAATCCTAATAAAAAAAAAAAAAAAAAAAAAAAAAGAAGCCCTCCTAACACCTTCCCATTTCTCTCTCCCGTGAGGTTGATATATATTTTTCCCATCCATGTTTTTATGGTTTTATTCTATTTGAAAATGGTTCATATCCTTTTGCAATGTTCTTATTTTAGTCAGCATTGTCTTTAAGATGAATTTATGTAGTAATATTGCATTCATTTTAACTAACATACTGTATGAATATTCCTCAGTGTATGTATTCCTGTACAAGTTCATGGGCATTTACAACCATAGATGGTGCCAGAGCATGCTCCTGCAGTGTCCTTTGCACATATGAACTGTCCTTGCTTTATAGGCATACACTGCCAAGAAGTGGAAGTGCAAGCTTGTGGCTGATGGAAGTGCTTGGCTGCTAACCGGTCTGTGGTTTGAATCCATCAGTGGCTTTTGGAAGAAAGATGTGGCAGTGTGTTTCTGTAAAGACCACAGCCTTAGACACCCTACAGGGCAATTATAACCATCCTATAGAGTTGCTATGAGTCAGAATGGACTAGATGAGTATGAGCTTGGATTGGTTTTTCGGTTGGGACATACACATCTCCAACTGTACCAGACTTGACTGTGAAGCAGCTAAACCCACTTGGGCCTCCTGGAACCTGGTGCCTGATCAAACCTGCCCATTTACTAACCCAAACCCTTATTTTTCACATAAACTGTCATCCATTCAGGTATTCCCCATTCTGTGTGTGGACATTTATTTTTATCCTGAATGTAGGAATCCACTATTAAATTAATATGACATTAGGGCCATCTGTTTAACCAACTCAGACACAGCACGATGGTACATATTTGGCAAGATACAAAATATAATTTTATTAGTTCGAAGGACTTCCCGTTATTTTGTGTTTGACATTTATGACATGCTGCTGGTTAAATCTGGATTTATTTGATGCCCAATAATGCTACCCCTACTTGTTCCCTAAGAAAATCCAAAATATTGGATGGTGATCCATTTTATGACACACTCTATTTCATCAGACCACTGTAAGACACACGAGGAGTCTCCATACATTCCAACTACTCAGCAAGTTGGAAAGAAATTTCAGATACTCATGCTCATTCAGGTATGATTTATTTGTTGGCTTCAGTTTGGGATAAAAAGGTGCACTGGTCCTCCTCGGCTTATCAAGTCAAAGACCCTTGGAGAATCTTCTCTCATCATCTTCCACATTGCTGCAGCTTCAATCATATTTTACTGAGTTTCCTGTAGCAGGGCCTTACCCCTATACCCCCAGCCTAATGTTTGGTCTCTTGCTCCAAAGCCAGGTACCAACAGGTCAAGGCACAAATTTTTGTGCTCTGCTGTTGGGAAGTCATTTGGGCCAGAGCTAATCCATGGAGTTTTTCTTTGGGGAAGGAGAAAGGATTGCAAAGCTGAATTTCACATGGATGTGTGGTGCACCGAGTTACTTAATATGGTCCTTTTAGCTATAGTCTTTGTTAACTCCCATCAAATGACTGGGTGGGACTATGCAAATGAGGTGCTTGTGGTTCACCAAAGAGGTTGGATAGCTTGCTAATAATGTAAATACGGTAAATGGCACCTTTATCGGGGTTGTTGTTATGTGCCTTCGAGTAGGACCCGACTCATAGCCACCCCTCCTTGGGTTTCTGAGGCAGTATCACTACGGAAGTAGATCGCCCCATCTTCCTTCCAAGGAGTGGCCAGTGGGTTTGAACCGTCAGCCTTCTGGTTAGCAGTCAAGTGCCTTAGACACTATGCTACTGGAGCTCCTATGGGGGTAGGGCCATGCAAATAAGGTGCATGGAACCCAAGTGAGGGGATTGGCCAGTTTTGCCATCCCTCTAGGCTTAAAATGAGCCATTCCAGAGGTGGAAAGGGGGATCTCACTACCATCAAGAAAGAAAAGCCAGGAATGTAACACATCCTTTGGCACTTGAATCCCTGTGCTAAGAACCTCCTAGATGCAGAAGAAAGAAACAGAGAGCTGCAACACTAGATAAGAGAGATAGCAAGAAGCAGCAGCAGAGAAATGGCAGCAGCAGAACCAGGAGACTGGCAGGAGACAGCACAGTGAGCAGCTTGGCCTATGGAACTATAGCTGAGTGACTTCAGGCCTAGGTTTACTGGTAGAGTGTGGTGTCTCTGGGCACTTACTGGTGGAGCGAAAGAGCTTTGTAACGCTTGCTTGAGCCAGCAGTTCCCAGCCCGCCCAAGAAGCCCAAGGGGCCAAAGCCTAGAAAGAGGCCTCCCTTTCGGTACAGCTGACAAGAGGCTGTCCTGACCAAAGAACTGTATCCTGAGTTGTACTTGATCCTGAATTGTAATCTGTTATTTCCCTAATAAACCCCATAATGACTATTGTTTGTGAGTTCTGTGTGGCCAGGCAATGAATTATCAAACCCAGCAGAGAAGTGCAGAGTACTGTGGGAAGGATGGCTGGTGTCAGAATGGGTAACAAGATTGGAGAGAGGAAGTATGTCTTACTTGGGCTGATGCTGATGCTGATGCTGATCCTCTCTCCCCCTTGTTAGAGAGGTTAGAGGAGGTCAGATGACCCTGTCACACCAGTTTTATAGGATGCATGGGAAGGATGTCTTTGGGGAGGTGATAGAATCAGAAAAGCTGGGTTTGATACCTGGATCTGCTACTATTTAGATATTTGCATTAAGGGCAACTCAATCTTTAAAGTGGAAACAATACTGCACTGAGAATCAACTGCTCCATATTTCGAGGTACCTTGCAAACTAGTTAAGTGCAATGCAAACACTTTTGCATTTCTCAGTGCAGTTGGGAAAGCCATCATTTTTGTTCAGATGGAATTGTCTTTTCTTGGAATTGCTGAATCACTTCCTTTTCTTTTCATATTAAAATGATCTATCTTTTATTCAGATCCTCCCAAAGCACAAGGAAAAATAAAAAACAGCTCAGTGTTTCTCTCTTGCCTTGGACAACTTCCTCAAGCTCTGCCTGCTGCTCACTTGCCCTCTAGAAAGCCAGCTATAAGCACTGCCATGCCTTGGGACACAGCATGTCCTAAGCAAGCCCCCAAAAGAAGGACCCAAGCATTTCAAGTGAGATGACACATCTATAGCTCTTAGAAGCATGCCTGGCACACCGTAGACACATTTCCCATCTTGAAACACGAGCCCACCAGCCAGGGTGTGTGGCCTGTGTAGTCCAAGTGCAGGAGCCTGCACTTAGAAAGGTCTTGCTTTTGGTTTAATGCTGTATTTCACTATCTTGATATTCTTAATAATTTTTAAACAAAGGGTCTCATATTTTCATTTTTTAAAAATTGATGTAAATTTGCATAACATAATTCATAGAAGATTAACCACTTATAAATACATAATGCAGTGGCATTTAGTGCCTTCACATTGCTACGTAATCACCACCTCGACCAAGTTCCAAAACACTTTCATCACCCCAAAAAGAAACTTACCCATTAAGCATTCACTCCCTATGCCCTCCTCCCTAGCCCTAAAACTCAAAACCAAACCCACTGCCAGTCTAATTGATTCTGACTCATAGTGATCCTATAGGACAGAGTAGAACTGCCCCATAGGGTTTCCAAGGGTGTATTCTTTATGGAATCAGACTGCCACATCTTTTCTTTCTTCCACAGAGCAGCTGGTGAGTTTAAACCATTGACCTTTTGGTTAGCAGCCAAGCGCCACCAGGGCTCCTCCCCCACAGCCCTAGCCAACTACTAATGTGATTTCTTCCACTATAGATTGACCTATTCTGTATATTTCATATAAATGCACTCATACAATATGTGACCTTATATTCTCATTTGCATACAGAGCCCTGCAAATTATGTAGTTGGTCCTGCCACCAGCTCACTAGCTCACCAAGTACACTGGCCTGATCTAGGCTAACTCACCAATCAGGTTCTTCCTAGGCCTTTCCTTGGGCTTCACTGTGCACTCAGCCAGGTTACTTTATGGGCTGAAGACAGACTATCATGGAGCCTTCCTCTGATTTCTTTCCAGACCACTTGAATGCCGACTCTACCCTGTTTTGGAGGTTCCCAAACACCTTCTATCAAATGTCTCTTTTCTCTGAAGATAACAGCCTCTCTCCAAGGCATCCAAGTGATGCTTGATCAATTCCATGGGGCCACTCATTCTGCCCTTTTGGCTGCAGCTCTCAAGTCTTTTCTTGATCCATAATTTGCAGTCAGTCAGTTTATCCTACAGCTGACTGTTTTCTCTAAACTCCACATAGCAGTCCTAAGCGTCCTTTAACTTTCCATTCCTATCTTCTGGGTCGAGCCTTGGCCATATCAGCTAGGTCACTGTCCTTTTCTATGCTCTGACTCTACCATATCTGAAACTCACACTTCATTCTTTTACTGTTCTACACAGGAAACAGGCAACATTCGATCCACAATACACTTTGCAAAAAAGATATTTTGGTCTCCACTTAATCTTCCTGCCATTTGAAGCCCCACTAATGGTATAGTTAGAAGCAAACCAGTATAGTGACAAGGCAGACAGATCTAGGTTCAAATCTCAGCTCATGCACTTACTAGTTGTAAGACCTTAAGCAAGTTGTGCAATCTCCTTGAAAACATCCCTCATGGGGTTACTATGAGAATTAAATGACATAATGTGTGTAAAGCAACTAGCACAGTGCCTGCACAGAGTAGGAGCTCCCCAAACAGTAGTGATTAACAGTAAGCATGATTTATAGGTAGCACTAATGTACACACCATGTGCCATCGATTATGTGTATCAGGCGCTCTAGAGGAGGTGAGAAATGTAAACACTGTAAGGTGGCTGGAGCTCAGTTGGCAAACAGGGTAAGAAAAAAGTTCAATTTTAATAGAAGTGATGGTTCAAAATTATATCAGAATACAAAGTAGAATAATATTCCTAATGATAATAGAGAACATCAAAAGAAGACGTTTAAAAGAAGACCAGAGGAAGGGAAGTTCCCATTAGAATGGGGGGTAGGCTATGAGCTAGAAGATGGGTGTGATTTGACCAGGCCAGGGCAATCTGGGGAAGGAAACTGTGTGGGCAAGTCGAGGCAGACACAGTTAGGGGCAGAGACTAGACCTGTTTGACTTTGGCAGAAGTAGATCTAATTAGGACCAAACTGTTTGGATTTTTTTTTTTTTTTAAACTTTTTATTGTGATTTGGGTGATATTTTACAAAACAGATTCATTTTACATTCAACACTTCATACACATTTTGTTCTGTGACCCTGATTACATTCCCTGCAGTTTAACAGTTGCCTTCCCACTCCTCTGGGAGCTCTGGTGGCATAGTGCCTAAGGCATTTGACTGCTAACCAGAATGCTGGTGGTTCAAACCCACCAGCCACTCCTTGGAAGGAACATTGGCAATCTACTTCTGTAGAGATACCACTCTGGAAACCCAAGGACAGGTTGCTATGTGTCAGGATTGACTCGACAGCAGAGTTTGGTTTTTTGGTTTTGTATCCTTGACTATGCATTCCTGCCTCCTTGCCTTTCTCCCTGTGCAAGTGCTGTCCTTCTGATCTACCATGGTTAACTGTTCTAAAGGGGTCCATCTCCCTTGTATAGTTGTTTAGCTCATAGGCCTGTCTATTGTTTGGCTGAGAGTTAAGGCCCGGGAGTGAGTTCAATTCCAGGCCAAAGGGTGACTTGGGGTCATAGTCACAGGGGTTTCACCTGTCTCTATCTGACCAGTAAACTGTGTGGATCTTGATTAACCTGGATTCCATCCTATGGACAAAGTCTGTCAACATGTGTTTGTGGTAGTAATGGTAATGTAGGAGTTTAGAGAGTGTGGAGTTCAGGGGCACATTTACCTAGAGGACTGCAGACCCATCTGTAGACCAGGAAGGGAGGCTGCCAGGAGAGCTGTGATAGATTCCTCACAGACCTCTACACTGTGAACCATGAGCAGCCATGGCAGGCTTCTGGGACAGGAAGAACATGAAAATCAGACTTAGGAACATGACTCTGGCTGTGGTGTGCAAGTTGAACTGTAGTGCTAGGGTTATGGAGTTGAATTTGGGGACTGAGATGCAAGAGGCAGATGTGAAACATTCTCCTTGGGAGAAGAAAGGTTTGATGACAGAGAAGGAGGTGACATGAATAATGGAGTGACTGAAAAAAAAAGAAAATATCAGGATTGGAAGATCAAATTTAGAGGAAGGGAGTTTTTAGACAAAATAAGGAATATTCAAGTGCTTATTATAGCCAACATGCACTGTGCACTTACTCTGTGGCAAGAAAGTTCTGTTTAATTCTCACAACAACCCTGTGTAATAGGTGCCATTATTATCATCATTATTCAGATGAGGAAACTGAGGGTTGATATTCCCATATATTAGGCTGGAGGGACACCTCTTCCTACCCATTTTGGAAGGGTGGAAAAAGGAGGAGACAGTCAGTGGTGACATGAAGGAGAGTTGAGGGTGCATAGGCCCTTGGTCCCAGGATTCTTAGCAAAACAGGAGATTTGGTCAAATTCTTAGAGAGACTTCGGGAAAACTGATAGTGTTGGTCTGAGCCAAGAGGAGGTCTGTTGTTGTTCAGGTGCCATTGAGTTGGTTCTGACTCATAGTGACTGTATGTACAATAGAAGGAGCACTTTGGCTCTATTTCCTCCAAGACATATTTGTTCATCCTTCTAGCAGTCCATGTTACATTCAATGTTCTTCACCAACACCACAATTCAAAAACATCAATTCTTTGGTCTTTCTTATTTACTGTCCATAGGAGCTCTGGTAGCGTAATGCCTAAGGCACTTGACTGCTAACCAGAAAGCTAGCAGTTCAAACCCACCAGCCACTCCTCGGAAGGAAGGTTGGGCAATCTACTTCTGTAGTGATATTGCCTTGGAAACCCAAGGAGTGGTTGTTATGAGTCGGGCCCAACTCAATGGCGCACAACCACCACCAACAACCATTTACTGTCCAGCTCTCACGTGCATATGAGACAATTGAAAATATCATGCCTTGAGTCAGGGGCACCTTAATTTTCAAACTGACATCTTTGCTCTTAAACACTATAAACAGGTATTTGGCAGATTTGCCCAATGCAACACATCTGATTTCTTGACATGGGGGTTGTTCATGAATCTAAGCAAAATGAAATCCTTGATAACTTCAATCTTTTCTCCATTTATCATGATGTGTCTTACTGGTCTAGTTGTGAGGATTTTGTTTTCTTTATGTTGAAGTGTAATCAATACTGCAGGTTGTAAGTATGTGTAAGTAAGTGCTTCAAGTCCTCTTCACTTTCAGAAAGCAAGGTTGTGTTGTTTCCATATTGCAGGTTGTTAATGAGTCTTCCTCCAATCCTGATGCCACATTCTTCTACATAGAGTCCAGCTTCTCAGATTATTTGCTCAGCATACAGATTGAATAAGTATGTAGAATGAATGAATAATAGAGGCAGTAAAAGATAATGATAGAGCCAATTTTAAAGGCCACTTCTGTGAAGGCAGAAGCAAGGGCTGGGAGAGCTGAGGCAGAAGGTAGCCCAGGGGTTAGGGACATCCAGCAAAGGAGTCTAGGCAGAAGTCCAGCTCCAAGTGGGCTGGTAGCCTAGGGAAGGGGCCCAGGGCAAGCCCAGAGTTTGGCTGAGGCCTACAGTGATATTTGCATTTTTAAGTTTGTTAGAAATGCACTTCAATTCTCTGATGGTAGGTAGAGATAGGATGTTGTGGTACCAGCAGCATGAAATTTGGAGTTCACAGATCTTGGACCAAGATCTGCCTGTATCACTTAGGAGTCCTGTGGTCTTGGGAAATGAATGGTGGGTCAGGTGGATGGTGGTGTCATTCCCTGAAGTAGGGCTCCATTGGAGAAGAGCGAGTTGTGATGGAAGATGAGAAGCCAGTGATGGGCATCCTTTGAGGACAGCCACAGTGATGTCTAGAAAGCAGGTCAACAGAGCTGTGCAGGCTATAGCTATAAATGTGGGAGTCATCAGTGATAGATCACTTCGGGAGGGAGGGTAAATTGAGGAGAAGACCATCTGGGATAGAACCCCAAGAGGCAAAAACATAAGGAAAAGTTTAAGATAAAGAAGAGGCTAGTAAAAAGACTAGGATGGACAAATAAGAGGTAGGAGGAAGACCAGGCTGGTATGGAGATATGGAAGGAAGCCTGGCAAACCCCCTTACCAAGGCACAGAAACTCCTGGCACTCACTGGCTTCACGAAAAGGTAAGCTGCCCTTAAGGCTAGGATGTAGGCCATCCCCAGGACACCGGAGCCCTCTGCCCCCACAGGTGAACAGATCAGGTCAGCTTCTGGGTTTCAGGTGATCCATCTGCTTAAAAGTCCCTGAAGTAAGCCTGCCCCAGCTCTGTTCAACACTCGACAACACAGCTGCTAAGAACAGAAAGCTCTGTGTTCCCATGTTAAGTCCCACCTCCCTTCCTCTCCTGTCAAGTGTCATCAAATCGATTGTGACTCAGCAATCCAACATGACAGAGAACAACCCCATAAGCTTTCTTAGACTATGATATTTACGAGGGCAGATTACCAGGTCTTCTCTCCTGCAGAGCAGCTAGGTGGGTTGAAACCACCAAGCTTTTGGTTATCAGCTGAGTACATAACTGCTGTGCCACCATGGTTCCTTCTTCCTGTCTTACCAAACCAAACCAAACCAAACTCACTGCCATCAAGTTGGATCTGACTTATAGTGATGCTGAGGCAGTATCACCATGGAAGTAGATTGCCCAATCTTCCTTTTGAGGAGTGGCTGGTGGATTTGAACTGCCAGCCTTCTGGTTAGCAGTCAAATGCCTTTGGCCTCATCAATAAAGAGCAGACCTGACTGCTGTGCTACAGGGAGCAGCTGGGTCATGCACGGGTCAGAAGGAGGCTGTGCAAGAGCCCGCCCCACCCTCTTCCCTGCTGTCACACATTCCTAAATACAAAGAGGGGCCGGCTGGCTCTGCAGGGCTGCTCGTGGGACAGCACTAGTGGCAGAATCACCGGGCTTTCGAGGCTGGAAAGGCTCATTACAGAGGACAGAGGGATAGATGCTCCCTGGCTCCAGGATTCTCATCCATGGAGGTATAAGCAGCAGGGGGGTCACCTTCACTAAAGAAACATTTGGATGAAATTAGACCCAGAGAGAATTTGCTGGAAGCTGCACCAGCCCAAGGTCCCTTTTTGTTCCAGGCATGAAGCCCTCCAGAAGTGAATGGGTCATTTGGCACAGCAAAGCTCTTCCCTCATCTAGTCTTCACCACCACGATGTGTCAGACATTTTCATCACCTGTTTTTTAGAAATGAGCAAAGACTGGGATCCAGGTATTTTTCCTTTATAGCCTATACTCTCCATAATACTGAAGATCACAGGTCTGACACTGGTGAAATGTCTCTAAACACAGAACCTCACCGCCTGAGGCAATCCCACCCTAGCTGAACAGGGCCTCCCAAAGCCTGCAGTAAAACAGATGGCCCATAGGGTAGTACATACATCAGTCCTCACATTTTCTCATGTTGGATTGGAACTGGGAATTCAGGAACACAAACTACTGGGAGAAATGTAAAACCATGCATGGCTTTTATTGTGAGGTTGATTCCCATTTCTGTGCTTAAGCCATTTCCTTTAAATCCTGGAATTAACTATGTTACTTCCCAGACAAGGCAGACTAGCATGTTGCAGGGATACAGAAACAGCCTGCTAGCAAACAGTGATTCCATTCTCATCGAAGTCAGGGGGCCATTGAGATACTTTTCAGTATGAATCAAAATCAACTTGATGGCAGTGGGTTGGTTTGTTTTTCAGGAGAGAGAGAAAGAAAGTAACATTGACTGAAGACCTACTATGAGCATGCCCTTAATGTTTACGATCTTTTTTGGGTCTCCAAGTGACTCTGTGGGGTAAGGTTTTTTTTTTTTTTTAAAAAAAAAAAAAACCCATTGCCATCAAGTAGATTGCAACTCATAGCGTCCCCCCCTGGGTTTCCGAGGCAGTAAATCTTTACAGAAGTAGATTGCCCAGTCTTGCTTCCACAGAGTGGCTGGTGGGTTTGATCCACCAACCTTCTGGTTAGCAGTCAGATGCCTTAGGCATTTGGTAAGGTTACTTGTCTTATTTTACAAATAAGAAAACTGAGGCTCAGAGGAAATCACACAGTCAGATTCCCTGAAGACCCATTTGACTCCTGAGCCCCAAGTTCCCCTTCAATCATGCCACCCCCTTCTATAGCTCAGGGCAACCTGGACTCACTGAGAGGGTCCCCCCACTCCAACATTCCTCAAAGGAGGGAGAAAATCACAAGTGGAAGCCGGATCTAACTGCAGCTTGGAAACAGAGGGTAGGTGTGGCTTGGGCTGAATTACAGAGCTAAAACTGAGAGCTGCGCTAACATTTAAAATTATGAAACAAGGAGCTCCAGCCTTCTCCCTAATCCAGAATGATTATCCTTACTGCTGAGCATCTAATTTAAATTCATTGTGTTTGATACAAAGCCACAGCACAGAGCAGGCTGTCTCTCGACAGGCAGTTACCATGGAGACCGGAGATGATCCTCAAAGGGAGTTACGTGGCAGCAAGAACGTGGATGCCAGCTTCTGAGAAGCCAAGGGGCCTGTGGAAACCATTCTAAAATGAGCCCCAAAAAGAGGTCCTTTGTCATCCACCTTCTCAGCAAAGCCCCTTCTAATCTAAAAGCGGGAAAGTTCACAGGCAAGCAGGCCACAGAGATCTTTATTAAAAGTTAAGGTTGCCCAAAGATGCCAGAGAGGAGGGGTGTATCAACAATCTAGAAATGGAATACACATAACCCCACTTGCTCCTTCCCTCTTCTACTCAAATGTTGGTCATGTCTTCATTTTAGTCCCAAAGTTAGTCGGTGACAATGCCATAAACCACTGGGGAGGGATGTGTGTGATGCCATGAGATATGAGGACTGTGAGTCAAGACTGGCAGTCAGACAGACGGACCTGTCCCTTGTTAGCTGGGCAAGTTATGTCACCTCTCTGAGATTCAGTTTCTCTATTTATATAGAGTATAGTAAAGATAATAAGACCTGAAGATCAAAATAAATGTACAATAGATATAAAAGTGGATCTGAGGTCCAGGTATGTCAGCTCAGGTGTAGTCCTAATGCAATGAGGGGGAAGGCAGGGGATGGCAGCTAAACTGCTGGAGAGCCACATGCTGCAAGATACCACCTGGGGCTCTGGGCTCCTGAAGCCCATCATGAACATGCCCTGTTCTGAACACTGACCTGTGTTTCCACACAGCAGCAAGAATATACTCTTTGATGGGCTATTAAGTCTAGGGTTTAGAGATTTGGAACCACAGGGCTTGAAGTCATCCTAGGCGCCATGCCCTCTCAAATCCAAGTCCTAGAGGGCCTGGCAAAATGAAAGTCAAGGCACTAAACCAGAAAATAGGAGATATAGCGCAGGCCTGGAAGTAACAAAGATGTCAGAAAGAATGGTGACTTAACAGAGGTAAGGGTAGAGGCTTACTAGTTAGAATTTGAGTCCAGGAAAAGGTTTTTACCCTAATCTATTGCGGCACTTGGGACTTCCCAAATGGTGTACTTAAGTGTATCTGTCTACTTGGCTGGGCCTAGTTGAGTGGCTGGGCAGCTGGTGGTAGTTATTCCCTATGATGAAACCAGCAATCAACTCCATGGTGGGATCTACCACAAGCAGCTGAATAGCTGCTTTAGGGATGTGGTCTGTTTACATATATAAGAAGCAGCTTTAGGAATGGTCTCTAGCTTATGGCATGCTTGAACCCTGTACACAGGCAAGTCGTTATTCAGCAGCCTGCCATGCTCTACCAACCTTGAGACTTTTTTTTTTTTTTTTTTTAAGTTTACAGAGCAAATTCACTTTCCATACAGCAGGTCATATACACTTTGTCTCCTGTCATTGATTACAATTTCCCACAATGCAACAGCCCCCCTCCCACTTCCTCCCCATAGTTACCTCTTCCCTGTGTCCTTCCCTCCATGCACTCCTGCCCCCTGAGCTGTCTCCTTGTGCACACACAGCCGTTCTATTCTCTCATGATTGTTCTCTCTAAGGAGTGTATCTATCTAATATAAATGTTCACCTTATATGCCTGTCTTTTGTTTGGTTGGAAGCCACAAGAGTGGGTTCAGTTCCAGACCTGAAGGGCAGCTAGGGGCCATAGTCTCAGTGGTTCCATCAGGCTCTCTCAGACCAGCTCCCCCCCCCCCTTTTTTTTTTTTTTTTTAAATTTTGAATTTTGTTCTACATTGTTCTCCCACTCTACGACCTTGGGACTTTTAATGCACTTGAATTAATAGCCTGCTGTGTGGTTTGGTAATATTGGGACTGTGCCTTTTTACTTGTCAACCTTGTGCTTGTCAGCCTCAGCAGCCAGCAGCTGTCTGAGTGAAGAAAAGCCTCCAGCTTCAATGGGCCAGGAGCAAGAGGCAGAGCCAAAGCCCAAGGTTGAGGGCCTTTCACCCAGCCCTAGAGCCTGGCACTTTGAACTCAGACTTAAAGCCTCCAAACTGTAAAAAAATAAACTCCTGTTTCTTCGAGCCATTCCATTTGTGGTATACTCCTGTCAGAACGGCACTAGGTAACCAAAGCACCTGACTACTCATATTCTCCATTGACTCTAATTGTAATTAAAGAGGGAACAGAATAAATTCTTCCCCATGACCTAACCACCCACTGCCATCAAGTCGATTCCAACTCGTTGTTGTTGTTACGTGCCATCGAGTTGGACCTGACTCATAGCAACCCGTCCTTGGGTTTCCAAGGCAGTATAACTACAAAAGTAGATTGTCCAACCTTCCTTCTGAGGAGTGGCTAGTGGTTTTGAACCGCCAGCCTTCTGATTAGCAGTCAAGTGCCTTAGGCACTATGCTACCAGAGCTTCCTTCCAACTCATAGTGACCCCCATAGGGTTTTTAAGGCTATTACATCTTTATGGAAGCAGACTGTCTTCTTTCTCCTGCAGACCGGCTGGTGGGTTCCAATCACTATCTTTTGTTAGCAGCCCAATGCCTTAACCACTGAGTTACCAGAGCTCCCTTTCCCACGACCTAGCCATCACTGACTTTAAATTAACATACTGATCATGTGAAGACAATATATTTACATCAATGTTTATTATCATGTTTTAGATTCCTCCCCCCCCCCAATTACTGGAGAAATTTTAAAAGAGACTTCTTAACTTTCAGCTAGCAGAAAAGGATCATATTAAGAGCAGAGAATGTCTGCCCATGAGGACATAGTACAGACAGATTCTCAAGGCACTAGTCCTCAGTCAACTATCTATTTAATAAATACGCATATAACACTCAATAAGCACTAAGTGCTATTTTAAGTTCTTTACAAATAGTAACTTAATTAATCCCTAGAAGTACTATTATAATCTCCATTTTCCAGATAAGAAAACTAGGGGACAGAGAGAGATTAATGTGCCTAAATCACATAGCTAGTAAATGGTGGTGCTGAAATTCAAACGCATGCAGTCTGCCCCTCTCTGTGCTCATAACCACCATGCTATGCTGACATTCATCTGTGTCTTAAATATCTACTACGTGTTAAGAGCTACACAATCAGTGTTGTTGCTGTGTGCCACTGTGTCAATTACAACTCACGGAGACCCTCTAGGACAGAGTAGCATTGCCCCCATAGGGTTTCCACGGCTGTAAATCTTTAGGGAAGCAGATCTTTTCTGCTGAGTAGCTACTGGATGGGTTCAAACTGCCAACCTTAGCAGTTGAGTGTTTAACAACCATAGCACCATGAGGGCTCCTACATGAACAGTGTAGGGAGTCACAAATTACATATAAATCATGGCCTCTGCTCCTCAGAGCTTCAACTGAGAGCAAAATTCACACCAGAAACTACTTGAAAACCACAGTGTGACAAATTATTTCAGTTGGTGAGAAGAAAGTGAGATCCTGGAGCAGAATAAGCTGGAGGAAGAATGTGACAAGAGTGAGGTGGGCCTTGAAGAAAGGGCTCTGTGGATGTGTGTGTGTGGGGGGCAAGAGGGAGTATGTGACGTTCATGATGGGGGTGGGCTGAGAAAATCACCTTCTCAATGGGTGGGGCCATTGAGAGCAGCTGGGAATGGGGGTTGGGTAGGAGGTGAAGGTTGGATTGGGAGTTGCTCAGGATGAAGATCATGAAATCCAACCCTGATGGCTCAGGTAATGGGTAGGCTCTCAAGCAGGGACATGGCATGAAGCATAAAGAGCTGTGGAGTGGAGAGTGGCCAAGGTGATTTTTGATTGAGGAAAAAAAAAGAAAAGTAAAATGGAGTCTTAAATAGGTTTAAATAGTTCAAGCAAAGTTGAAGGAGTAGAGATGTACCAGGGAAAATTATTTATAGGATGGCCATGTATTTGCATGTGACCTTCTACGGTAGGCAGAATTCTAAGATGACTCCCAATGACCCACACCCTTGTATAATCCCCTCTTCTTGAGAGTATACAGCAACCGTGAATGTGATTAGGTTATTCTCTATGGCATTGGCTTTAAGAGAGGGAGATGGTCCCAGGTGGGTCTGACTTAATCAGGTGAGCTTTTAAAAGATGGGGCTTTTCCTGGTGAAAGAGATTGGAAGTCAGAGAGATCTGAAGCATGAGAAGGATTTGAGGGTTGAGGCGTAGTCTCTGTGGCTTGCCTTGAAGGTTGCGGCACACATGGCAAGGAAGGCTAATAGCCTCTAGGAGCTAAAAGTGGTTCCCAGCTGATAGCCAGTAAAAAGATGGAGCCCTCAGTTCTACAGCTGCAAGGAACTTGATTCTACCAGCCACGTGAGTTTGGAAGTGAACCCTGAACTCAAGATGAGAACACAGCCTGGCAATATCTTGACTTTAACCATGTGAGACGAAGCAGAGACCATACCATGCCCAGACTTCTGACCTACAGAACTGTGAACTAATAAATGGGTGTTGTTTAAGTGTTAAATTTGTGGTAGTGTGCTTTGCAACAATAGAAAACTAGTATACTCCCTGAGAGGGGGGGTTAGGAGAAGGGCTGTTCTCAGGGGTGACTGGGAAAAGGAGGTCACTTCATAAGGCACTCTTCAGTGCACTTGTGGTGATTCAGAGAAGACAGTAAAGAGAGGAGCCCAGCTGTCTGATTCTAACAAGCAAAACCAGGCCAGGGTGGTAGTAGCCTACAGGAAGACCAGGCCTGGGCGAGAGACCCAGGTTGTGTACAGTGCAACAGCAGCTCATCCCAGGAAACAAGCTGAGAGGTGATACTGATTCACAGGAGAAGGCTTGCCAGGGTGCCCGGCTGGCAAAGCCCAGGGTCACTTGGGACGTACCAAGTAGTGGCAGAACAATTCAATGTGAAGCCAAAGGAGGCGGATCTTTTCTCAAGGAACTCAAGAGACTAGAAGACAGAGTCATGGCCAGGCCTAGGGTGGAAGCAGGTAGTCACAGACTGGGGACGAACATTTATTTAAGAATTATTTTTTATTATGGTAAATACATGTAACACAGCATTTGCCATTTCAACATTCTTCACACGTACAGGTCAGTGACAATAATTATGTTCCTCATGTGCAATGATCACAATTAACCATTTCCAAGTCTTCCCATCACCCACAACAGAAGTTTGGTGTTCCCTATGAAATGAGACCCCCTTTCCACCTCCCTCCTGCCAGCTCCTGGTAACTGCTCATATATATAATAGTCTCTATATGCTTGCTTATTCTAGATACATCATGTAAGTGAGATCAAACAGTATTTGCCCTTTTGTGACTGACTGAAATATTATTTCACTCAGCATAATGTTTTCAAGGTTCACCAATCTTGTAGCATGTATCAGAAAACTTCATTTCTCTCTATGGCTGAGTAATAGCCTGGTGGCACAATGATTAAGTGCTCAGCTGTTAACCAAAAGGTTGGTGGTTCAAACCTACCTAGCAGCTCCATGGGAGAAAGATCTGGCAATCTGCTTCCATACAGATTACAGCTAAGAAAACCCTATGGGGCAGTACTACTCTGTCACATGGGGTCAGGATGAGTCAGAATCGACTCAATGGGACCCAACAAGAACAAGATTCCATTGTATGTATGCACTACATTTTGTTTATTATGGACCTGTGGATAGTTAACATTTAGTTTATGTGTACTCTGTGCCAGGCACTGTGTGTTTCTCATGCATCACATCATTTAATCTTCACAACAGCCCTTTATACATGGTAAAGATTGCTGAGTTTCAAGGCACTGACATCAGTGTCACTCCTCCAGCTAGGAGTGGGGTACTTTAAAGCCACCATTTCAGGCACACAGAGGTCTTCACTTGGCCGACTGTCTGATGCATTTAGGTTCTGTGATGCCCTCAAATGGGCCAGGCATATTTAGAGCCATGGAGTGTCATGGAGACTATTTGCATGCAGCCAACTGGAGGCCACAGGCACTTTGGAAGGGGTGATTGTCTGCCTCTGGGCTTTTAAGAGTAGTGTGGTGAAAAGGGCTTCAGATTGGGAAACTTGAATTCTGGTCCAAACCATCTCTGACAATGAGACAGCTCATTCATCCTCTTAGTGTCTTTCAGTGGGAGGGTGGGACTGGGTGATTTCTAAGGTCACTTCCAGGTTTTTATAGGAATGAAGACATCCGTGAACTTGGGAACATCAATTCATAAAGAAGACTACACGAATTTGGATTCTGGCAAGCAGGAAGTAAAATTGCAGAGCTTAAAGACTACAAAGACATTCTGGCCAGAATTAAACAAGCAGATGAACACTGGAGTAAAGGAAAAAGAAGAAAAGAAGTGAGCAGCATTTAAAGGTTTAATTCCAAGAGAGCAAATTTCAAAGGCAAAAACGGCAGTCTGTCCAATAGATAAATGGAATCCTTGGTAAGGACAAGGTGCTCTGGTGGTGCAATGGGTAAGGCACTGGACTGCTAACCAACAGTGGGAGAAAGACAAGGCAGGCTGCTTCCCTAAATATTTGTTGTTGTTAGGTGCCATCGAGTTGTTTCTGACTCATAGCGGCACTATGCACAGCAGAAAGATACACCGCCCGGACCTGCGCCAGCTCCACTATCCCTGCTATACTTGAGCCTATCACTGCTGCCACTGTGTCAATCTACCTCATTGAGGGTCTTCCCCTCTTTTGTCAACCCTCCACCTTACCACGCATGACATCCTTCTCCAGTGACTGGTCTCTTTTGATAACATGACCAAAGTATGTAAGACAAAGTCTGGTCATTCTTGCTTCCAAGGAGCATTCTGGCTGCACTTCCTCCAGGACAGACCTGTTTGTTCTTTTAACAGTCCATGGTACTTTCAGCATCCTTCACCAGCACCACAACTCAAAAGCATCCATTCTTCTTCGGTCTTCCCTATTCATTGTCCAGCTCTCACATGCATATGAAGCGATTGAAAATACCATGGCTTGTGTCAGGCACACCTGAGTCCTCAAAGAGACATCTTTTCTCTTCAGCACTTGAAAGAGGTCCTTTGCAGCCAATTTGCCCAGTGCTGACTGCTGCTTCCATCAGCATAAATTGTAGAACCAAGCAATGAGGAGTCTTTGACTTCTTCAATCTTTTCTCCATTCATTATGATGCTGCTTATTGGTCCAGTTGTGAAGATTTTTGTTTTCTTTATATTGAAATGCAATCCATACTGCAGACTGTATTTTTCAAACTTCATCAGTAAATGCTTCAAGTAATCCTCACTTTCAGCAAGCAAAGATGTGTCATCAGCATATCTCAGGTTGTTAATGATTCTTTCTTCAATCCTGATGCCGTGTTCTTCTTCATATAGTCCAGCTTCTCAGATTATTTGCTCAGCATACAGATTGAATAAGTATGGGAAAGGATACAACCCTGACACACTCCCTTCTTGATTTTAAACCATGCAGTGTCCCCTTGTTCTGTTCAAATGACAGCCTCCTGGTCTATGTGCATACAGGTTCCTTATGAGTATAATTAAGTGTTCTGGAATCCCCATTCTTCTTAATGTTATCCACAATTTGTTAGGATCCACACAATCAGATGCTTTTGAATAGTGAATAAAACATAAGTAAACATCTTTCAGGTATTCTTTGCCTTGAGCCAAGATCCATCTGACATCAGCAATGATATCCCTTGTTCCACATCCTCTTCTAAATCCAGCTTGCATTTCCGGAAGTTCTCTGTCAATATACTGCTGCAACCGTTTTTGAATTATCTTCAGTAAGATTTCACTTGCATGCGATATTAATGATATTGTTGGATAACTTCCACATTCTGTGGGATCACCTTTCTTTGGAATGGGTACATATATGGATCTCTTCCAGTCATTGGCCAGGTAGTTGTCTTCCAAATCTCTTGGGCATAGCCGAGTGAGTGCCTCCAGTGGGGCATCTGTTTGTTGAAACATCTCAATGGGTATTCTGTCAATTCCTGGAGCCTTGTTCTTTGCCAGTTCCTTCAGTGCAGCTTCGATTTCTTCCTTCATTGGTTCTTGAACATATGCTACCTCCTGAAATGGATGAAGATTGACCAGTTCTTTTTGGTACAGTGACCCTGTGTATTCCTTCCATCTTCTTTTGGTATTTCCTGCATCATTCAATATTTTGCCCATAGAATCTTTCAGTGTTACAACTAGAGGCTTAAATTTTTTCTTCAGTTATTCCAGCTTGAGAAATGTCAAGCATGTTCTTCCCTTTTGGTTTTTTAACTCCTGGTCTTTGCACATTTCATTATAGTAATTGGCTTTGCTCAAGCTGCTCTTTGAAATCTGTTCAGCTTTTGATCTTGTCATTTCTCCCATTTGTTTTAGCTACTCCTCTTGAGGACAATTTTCAGAGTCTCTTCTGACATCCATTTTGGTCTTTTCTTCCTTTCTTGTCTTTTTAATGACTCCTTGCTTTATTCATGGATGATGTTCTTGATGTCTTTCCACAATTCTTCTGGTTTTCAGTCATTGGTGTTCAATGCATCTAATCTATTCTTTAGATGGTCTCTAAATTCAGGAGGGATATATTCAAGGTCATATTTTGGCTCTTGTGGACTTGTTTTAATTGTCTTCAACTTCAAGTTGAACTTGCATATGAGCAATTGATGGTCTGTTCCACAATCAGCTCCTGGCCTGGTTTTGGCTGAAGATATTCAGCTTTTCCATCACCTCTTGCCATAGATGTAGTCAATCTGATTCCTTTGTACTCTATCTGGTGAAGTCCACGTGTATAGCCGCCATTTGTGTTGTTGATAAAAGGTATTTGCAATGAATAAATTGTTGGTCTTGCAAAATTTTATCATGCAATCTCCAGCATTATTTCTGTTACCGAGGCCAAATTTTCCAACTATTAGTGATTCTTTTTTGTTTCCAACTTTTTCATTCCAGTCACCAATGATAATTAACACATCTTGATTGCATGTTTAGTCAATTTCAGACTGCAGAAGTTGATGAAAATCTTCAATTTCATCATATTTGGCTTTTGTGGTTGATGCGTATATTTGAATCACAGTATTAACTGGTCTTCCTTGTAGGCATATGAATATTATCGTATTACAGTATTGAACTTCAGGACAGATCTTGAAACATCCTTTGTGATGATGAATGCCATGCCTTCCTCTTCAAATTGTCATTCCACCATAGTAGATCATATGGTTATGTGATTCAAAATGGCCGGTCCATTTCAGCTCACCGATGCCTAGGATATCAATCTTTATGTTTCCATTTCATTTTTGACAACTTCCAATTTTCCTAGATTCATACTTCGTACATTCCATGTTCCTATTATTAATGGATGTTTGCAGCTGTTTCTCCTCAATTTGAGTTGTGCCATATCAGCAAATGGAGGTCCTGAAAGCTTTACTTTATCCATATCATTAAGGTTGGTTCTACTCTGATGGGGCAGCTCTTCCCCAGTTGTATTGTGAGTGGCTTCTGACCTGTATTGGACAGTGTTTCCAGGCTATTCATAAAATTGCTCACTAATGTATCAGACAGTGTTTCTCTGCTATTCATAAGGTTTTCCCTGGCCAATTTTCTGAGAAGTGGATGGCCTCCTCCTTCTTCCTAGTCTGTCTCAGTCTGTAAGCTGTGTTGAAGAGCTGTGTACCATGTGCAACCCTGCTGGCTTTTGAAACACCAGTGGCACAGCCTCAAGTCTCACAGCAACGAGCAAGCCACCACAGTATGACAAACTGACAGACAAGTTCGTCTCCCTTAGCTGTTGGAAACCTCTCTGCCTTCCTCTTACCTAATTCCTACCTGGATCCTACCACTTTGTCATCCCCAATCTCTCTCCCTTTCCTGCATCTGGGGGTGGGTCCATCTGCCAACCCTTACCTGGATCTGGCTGCTTTCGTAGTCATCAGCTCTCCTTCCCTTTCCTGCCTCTGGAGGTGGATCCTGTCTGCCACCCTAAATATTTACAGTCTTGGAAACCCTATGGGGAAGTTCTACCCTGTCCTATAGGGTTGCTGTTTTGGTTATTTCTTGTGCTGCTCTAACAAATGGGATGGGTTTAACAAACAGCAGTTTATTCTTATAATTTTTGGAGACTAGAAGTCCAAGTTCAAAGTGCCAGGCTGTAGGGGCTGGGTGAAAGCCCCTCAGTCTTGGGCTTCAGCTCTGCCTCCTGTTTCTGGCCCACTGAAGCTGGAGGCTTTTCTTCACTCAGGCAGCTGCTGGCTGCTAAGGCTGACAAACCCAAGGTCGACAAGTAAAAAGGCACAGTCTCAATGTTACCAAACAACATGGCAGGCCACTAATTCAAATCCAGAAAATGTCCCAAGATCAGCAGAGCATGGCAGGCTGCTGAATAATAGCCTGCCTACATGCAGGGTTCAAACTTGCCAAAAAGCTGGAAACCTTCCTCAAAGCTTCTTCTTATACACTGGAAGCAGCCCACATCCCTAAAGTAGCTACTCAGCTGCTCTGGTAGATTCCACCATAGAGTAATTACGAGTCTCACCATGGGAAATAACCACATCCAGCTGCCCAGCCACTCAAAACCAGGCCCAGTCAAGCTGACACATAAACTTAACTATCATATTTGCTATAAGTCAAGATTGATTTGATGGCAGTGGGTTTAGCTTTGGGGTTTGATAAGAACATTGGCAGGGCTGTGCCCAAAGGGCTTGTCATATGTCTCAGGACCTTGCCAGATATGACCCAGTGTTTTGCAGTGGGAGTGAGGAGGAAAACCCAGGACCCTGGCCCCACCAACTGGGGGTGGTTGTGGCAGACCATCCTAGCTAAGCCATTGAACATCCCCTAGGCTGACTCCACATTAGCCAAGCACTCTTCTGGTTGTGATTTGGCTTCCTTTGCAGGATGACTACAAGAATAGATGTCCTGATGATGCTGGTTTTGAGCCAATGGGAGGCTGTCTCTGGATCTGGATGGTAGTCTCTGGCACAGATAAGATGGAGTCTCTGGGTCCTCAAAGAAGAGGGCAGAGCAAGCTGGACTTCTGTTTGGTGATACCACTGGCAACTTCTCTCTCACTGATGGTTTCTATAGGATATAGACAGGAGGGTCGAAGATATGGCCTGGGAAAATTAGCAAGTATAGGTGCTCTAGGCCCCTGGCTGGGGTCTGGGAGCCCAACTATGGGACCCTGGAATGTGGGTAAAAGGATAGAAGGAAATAAATAAGAACAGCAAGGTTCAGTGGCAGACTTCTCACCTTCCATGCAGGAGACCCAGGTTTGATCCCCTGCCAATGCACCTCATGCATAGCCATCACCCATCTGCAGTGGAAAGTTATGTATTGCTTTGATGCTGAACAGGTTTCAGTGGAGCTTTCAGACTAAGGCAGATTAGGAAGAAAGGTCTGGTGATCTACTTCTGAAAAATCAGACAATGAAAACCCCATGAATCACAATGGTCTGGTCCACAACTGATCATGGGGATGGTGCAAGATAGGGCAGCATTTCTTTCTGTTCTGCATGGGCTCACCATAAGTTGGGGGACTGACTAGGCAGCAACTAACAATACCAACATCAGCAAGTCAAGGAAGAATCAAGCTTTCAAAAGGGATTCAAACGTGAGTGCTGGTGTCCAAGGTGAGGGTCAGTTGCCTAATATGAGTAACAGCCAGGGCACCATGTTAACCAAAATAATCAGGAAAGCTCCTTAACAATCCACATGCCAGTGGTTAGAATCATTGTTGTTGTGGTTGTTGTTATGTGCCGTCGAGGCGGCCCTGACTCATAGCGACCCCTCCTTGGGTTTCCGAGGCGATATCACTATGGAAGTAGATTGCCCAACCTTCCTTCCAAGCAGTGGCTGGTGGGTTTGAACCGCCAGCCTTCTGGCAGTTCTAGAATCATTAGAGGTTCTTAAAAAAATAAATAAATAATGATGGGGCAGGGGCCAGCCCTAGGGGAATGATTTAATTGGTCTGAGGTAGGGCCTGGACACTGTTATTATCATTAGGTGCCGCTGAGTCACTTTGGACTCATGGCAACTCTGAAACACTGCCCAATCTGTGCCATCCTCACTGCCCAATCCTGCGCCATCCTCACAGTCTCTGCCATGCTCGAGCCCACTGTTGTAGCCACGATGTCAATCCATCTCATTGAGGGTCTTCTCCTTTTTCACTGTGCCTCTATTTTGAGGAGGCAGCTTTTCCCCAGTCATATTTTGAGTGCCTTTCAACCTGAGAGGCTCATCTTAAGGCACTACATCAGACAATGTTTTGCTGTTATTCATAAGATTTTCAGTGGCTAATTTTTCCAGAAAGAGCTCTGGTGGCATAGTGCCTAAGGCATTTGACTGCTAACCAGAAGATTGGCAGTTCAAACCCACCAGCCACTCCTCAGAAGGAAAACTGGGCAATCTACTTCTGTAAAGATTTAACGTCTTGGAAACCCGAAGGGGGTCACTATGAGTTGGAATCGACTCAATGGTAGTGACTTTGTTTTTTTAAAAATTTTCAGAAGTAGAATGCCTCTTCCTTCTTCCTAGTCTGTCTTAGTCTAGCAACTTGCGGTGTAGTAAATTACTTAGTGTGGCTTTTCTACCCATAAGTCTTTGTAAACTCCAAGGTTTACAAAGGAGCTCCTGATTGCTGAAGGTGTCCACCTGGAATATTTCTGTTGGGAGTGGCACAAAACAATGTTCTGGGAAGTGCCCACTCTCTCTCTCAGGTGCTTAGAGTTCTGATGCTATGATTGGCTAGTTTGACCACACTTCCAGGCTCAAAAGGAGGCCTCCTGGAGGCAGAACTCTCTCTGACTGCTGGTTGAGGAAGATGTGCTGCTGAAAGGGACACGCGCTCCTGAGACACGTGCTGCTGGGAAAGAGACGCAGGAGACACGCATTGCTGAGTGAGACACCGAGGGACTAGCACTGCTGGGAAAGAGACTGTGAGAGACTCTTGGCTGAGGGACGGTGGGCTGGGAGAGAGACTGAGCATTTTTCCTGAACTTGAATTGTAGCTTGTGGTGCTTCCCTAATAAACTCCATAATCTGTGAGCTCTGTGTGGCCAATGCAGCGAATTATCGAACTCAGGAGAGAGGTGGTGGGTGCTTTGGGAGGAATGGTTGGTGAAAGGGCTGGAGGGAGGCAGCATGTCTGGCCTTGTAGGAATAGGCTTTGGGTTACTGCTGGTAATCCTGTCTTCCTCTTGTGAGATTTGAGGTCAGAACATGTGGCTTTCTTGTCTTTTTGGCACAACTCTACTGAGACCTGTCCACTGTGGGTAACCCTGCTGGTATTTGAAAATACCAGTAGCATAGCTTCCAGCATCACAGCAACATGGAAGCCACCACAGTATGACAAACTGACAGATCTTCAAAATGTCCCAAGTGGTTCTAATGCAATTTGCATCCAAGGGTTGGAAAGTATTGCCCAATGCAGTGGTTCTTAATATTTTCTTAGAGGGGAAGGAAGCAGAAAGGACATCTAGAAAGCTTTTTTCTATGTGCATGACTCCTTCTCCATCAGAATTTCAGTGAAGGGGCTGGTGCCTGTAGTTTGTCAAACCTGATTCTGGCATTTTCACCTGACCATGAAGAACTATTGGTGGGGCACAGCTCAAGAGCCTCCATTAATTGTTTTAATTATGTAATACCAGGTACATAGCAAAGAATAAATATAACTTATATATAAGTTAAATAAAGGAGCCCTGGTAGCACAAAGGCTAACTGCTCAGATGCTAACGGAAAGGTATGAGGTTCAAACCCACCCAGTGGCTCTGTGGGAGGAAGACCTAGTGGTTTGCTCCTATAAAGATTACAGCCTAGGAAACCCTATGGGGCAGTTCTACTCTGTTCAATAGAGTTGCTATGAGTTGAAATTGACTCAAGGACACCTAACCTAACAACAAGAAACATGTACGTTAAGCAGAATAATAATAAAAAGCCCCATGACCTAACTGAAATCCTAGACCCTTTCCAACACTATCGATGTTCCCAGTGTTTCTCCTCCTCCCCTGCTTCCCCACAGGAGATAACTTCCTTCTGGATTGGGGTCTGCATTCTTATCAACAAGCAGGTGGTTCCTGGGACCTCTGTGGGCCAGTGAGGAGGGCCCTGCAGGTGGGGACAGGGGAGGTGGTTCTGGAGACAGGGAGGAGTGGGGGCTGTGAGCATGGGATGCAGGGCCAGGGGAGCCTGGCAGAGCCTGCCACAGCCTCTGAAAGAGGCAAAGGCGGGAGGAGGATGTGCTGAAGAAGGCCTAGAGAGAAATCCCTTTAGACTGAGTACAATAGAGACACAGATGCTCCTGGAAAAGCCAGGCTTTCAACTGTTTTGTTTTCTAGCTTTGGCTGCTGCTGCCAAATTGACAAGCACATGGTAGATTAGGGGGTGTGGGGTTCAAGGCTCTGCAGATCTGTTGGACAAGAACAAAAAGATGCAACTTGATCTCTCTTTCTCCCTTGGATAATCACTCAGATAAGCCTTTCCTTGGGATTATCATTCTATTATAAACCCAGATGCTTAAAATGAATTGACCTACTGCCTTTCTTAGAGTGTACAAAATAGGTCATGATGGCACTCTATCAGGTTGCACAGATTGTGCACAAGTTCTACAGGTGGTGGGAATAATTACACCCACAAGTCCCTGGCATCAGCATTTCAACAACAGAGCATTTTCTTTCCCCAAGACATTTTCAGAAACCAGGGTAAGAGGAATCTGACTGTTCAGCTATAGGAGTAATGTGGAGGGGAAATCTAGGAGTAGAGGGAGTGGGGTAGCAGGCTCTAGGGGCAGGAAGCTAGTTCTTGAGAAGACTGCAGGCTTGAGGCAGGGCTCTGGGTAGGGTCTACCAAAGGGGTCCAGATAGGAAGGTGAAGGGGTGCATTATGGACACAGAAATTCATTATGAGGGCTAGGGCATAAGGTCAAGGCACAATCTTGTTTAGGAGAGGTATATAACTGTAGCAGGTATAACAAGGTGGAAGGTCACTGGGTGGTGCAAATGGCTTGTGCTCCACTACTAACCTAAATGTTGGTGGTTCAAACCTACCCAGTGGCAACTTGGAAGAAAGGCCTGGCAATCTGCTTCCAAAAGATTACAGCCAAGGAAATCCTACAGAACTGTTCTACTCTGTAACACATGGGATAGCCATGAGTTGGAATTGACTTAACAGCAACAGGTGTTTTTTTTTTTTTTTTTAAAATAACAAAGTTAAGTGACATCAGCATTCAGGATGGCTCAGGTCTACAGCCCTTTAAATTCCCCATGGCTAGGACTGGACGTGGATTGTGGGTGCCTGAGGCAGCACGAAATCTGCAGGAACTGGGAGAGCTGGGCCTTTAATCACATGTTGTTGTTGTTGTTGTTATGTGCCATCGAGTCGGCCCCGACTCATAGCGACCCCTCCTTGGGTTTCTGAGGCAGTATCACTACGGAAGTAGGATTGCCCAACCTTCCTTCCGAGGAGTGGCTGGTGGGTTTGAACCGCCAGCCGTCTGGTTAGCAGGCAAGTGTCTTAGCCACTATGCTACCAGAGCTCCTTTTAATCACATAGGACCTTTAAATGTTTTTGCAGGGATGAGAAGCCTGGCTATAGTGACTCCTTACCTCCCAACCCTCCAGACTCTGGTCTGCAGCCCCTGACTGAGGAGGGGTGTTATCGTCAGGGATAACATAAGGACCCTCTGCCTGAGATGGGCTTGCCCACAGAGCTGTGTTGCTGAGGCCAGCTTCTGCCTGCCCCACAGCCCCAGGGATGGGTTTGAGGAGCTTTAGCAGCAGCTGGCTAACAGCAGGAACATTTGAACCCTCAGGAATACAGACCCCTGAAGAACAGCCCTGAGCCAGGGGAAGGGCTCCCTGAGAACCCTGGGTAGAGCAGAAGCTGGATTTTAGGGTGCAGGGCCATTGGGGGTTAGAGGCTGTGCTGGTCAATCTCTTCTAGTGCTCCACTACTAACCTATATGTTGGTGGTTCAAACCCACCCAGTGGCAACTTGGAAGAAAGTGCATCAGATAATATAGAGAGCTACTGCCAGAGTTGGGGACTTGTGTTCCTTGAGATTCTCATTCAATACTATATTTAAAAAAAAAAAAAAAAAACAGAAAGAAAAAAACTTCTTATATGAATCTGATGAACAGCTGGGAGTAGGGACCCACATAGAAAAGCTTCATTCACTCATTCATTCAACGAACACTGACTGGGTAGCTACTCCCCTGCCGGGTCAGTGCCAGGCTCTGGGACACAGAAGAATGTGATCAGGCCTTGCCCTTAAGGAACTCACAGCTGGTGTCCAAGGAATGGCTGGCATGTAACAGATAATTAAAATGCAGAGGGATGACAGCAATGACAGAGGTTTCTGGAGCACAGAGAAAGGGTAGAACTCATTAGTGACTTTTTTTGCAAAATATAATTTCTTCCTAATTCATTTGTTTCACAGGTTTGAATTTTTCTATTTTGTATTCAGTGGCTCAGGCCTGGTTCGGTAACTACTTAATGTTATCCATGATAACTCACTCTGGAATTAAATACAGCATCAGGATTTTTCAAGGGCATTTTTTTTAAAAAAATGGACAAGCTGGGGAAGCTAATAGAAGACAGGAAACTATGTCTGTTTCTTAATGTCTGTTCTAGTTGCCCTTCTCTTAGCAACACAGCAGAGCACCCTGCCTACACGAGTCTGATCCGGAGCCTCCCCAGAAGCAGAACAGAGATGCCAAACAGAAAACTACCTTCGGCAAAAAGAGCATTACCTTGGTGCCATGGTAGAAGTCATCCACACACGTGGCATTCATGAAGGTCTGGTGGAAGTGGGTGCTAGTGTCGATGCCTCCAGGGATCACCAGTTTCCCAGTGGCATCAATCACCTTGGCCCCTCCGGGAATCATGAGCTCCCGGCCCACCTGCTGGATGATGCCATTCTCAATGTAGACATCAGCCTCGTGGGTGCAGTCATCATTCACCACCTTGCCTCCCTTGATGAGGATCCGCACGCTGGCTGAATTGGCAAGCATGTTCCTATAAGAGGTGAGAGGGAGGCACTGGTCATGGTTAAAATTCTTTTTCACCATCACCAAGGTCCCACCCTTTCCTATCAGAGCCCAAATACCACCAAACTCCATGTTATGAAGGAAATTGTCTTCTCCTCCCAGAACATGCACTGGAATCCTAACCTCTACACCTGTAGATAGGAGCTCTGGTAGCATAGTGCCTAAGGCACTTGACTGTTAACCAGAAGGCTGGTGGTTCAA
>NW_006921641.1:13176024-13177925 GCF_000298275.1 Orycteropus afer afer
GTTCAAACCCACCAGCCACTCCTCGGAAGGAAGGTTGGGCAATCTACTTCCATAGTGATACCGCCTCAGAAACCCAAGGAAGGGTCACTATGAGTCGGACTCGATGGCACATAACAACAATATCTGTGGATGCAATCTTCTTTGGAAATAGGGATTTCTTTGTTATGTTAGTTAGATTAACCCACCCACATAGGGTGGGCTGTAAGCCTAATCAGATTTCCGAGTTATAAAAAGAGCAAATTAGATACAGATAAATGGACATGTGGGGAGGGGCAGACAGATGCCACGTGAAGATTGCTTACAAGCCAAGGAACTAAAGAATGCTTGGAAGGAGCCTTCCTACAAGGAAGGAATTAACACAGCCAAAATTGTGATTTGGACCTTTAGCCTTCAGAACTGTGAGAAAACAAAATACTGTTTCTGGAAGCCATCCACTGGTGGCATTCCTGTTACAGCAGCACTCAATGACTAAGACAGGCAGGTCAGTGGGCAGGGATAGGGAGGAAACTTGTCCTATGGGCAACAGGGTCACACATTTCCCACTGGCCTCACAGGAGGACTTATTGGTAATGAAAAGACAATGGCAACAAGGGTCTCAAAACATCAATCTTTTACCTTGTTCTTTGTATCTACCACTTCATTTACTCCCCCGAAACCTGAGGAGTCCCATTTTACAGATGGGAAACTGGAAGTAGTGAAATAAAGACTTTGTGGCTACTAAGTAGCAGAGTCACACAGATGTTCTGTATGTCTCCAACACCACCAGCTACAGTCAAATCAACTCCAACTCATGTGCATCAGAATAGGACTGTGTTCCCCAAGGTTTTCAATGGCTGACTTTTCAGAAGTAGATCCCCAAGCCTCTCTCCTGAGGGGCCTCTGGGAGGACTCAAACCTCCAACCTTTCAGTTAGCAGCCAAGCGTGTTAACTGTTTGCAGCACCCAAGGCCTCCATCTCTACCACACTACCCCGGCATCCTGGAGATCAGAGGCTCCTGTGCTGGGCGTGTCTCACACAGCCAAATTCTCTAAGCCTCTCAGCTATTTAATTCATTGCATTCTTCAGATAGATTGTTTCAGTTCATCCTCCTGTGTCTGCCCTAAGAAGTCTGTTACCAACACTGAGGATCCACAGTTGGTTATACACTAAGTTTATCTGGAGCTTATTAAAAACACTGATGTATCAAAAAACCAGAAAACAACAGGTGTTGGTGAGGTTGTGGAGAAACTGGAACTCTCAGCCATTGCTGGTGGGAATGTAAAATGGTACAGCCACCGTGGAAAACTATTGCGCAGTTCCTCAAAAAGTTGAACACAGAACTGTCATGTGACCCAGCAATCCCAATCCTAGGTATATACCCAGAAGAAGAGAAAGCAAGAGCACAAACAGAAATCCGTACACCAATTGTCACTGCAGCATTTGTCACAACAGGCAAAAGATGGAAACAACCAAAATGTCCATCAACAGATGAATGGATAAACAAATTATGGTATATACACACAGTGGAATACCACTCAGCCACAAAGAGAAATGAAGTCCTGATGCATGCATGCCACAACATGGATGAGGCCTGAAAATATCACGTTGAATGAAATAAGTCAGTCATAAGAGGACAATTACTGGATGTGGTAGTTATGCTTGTGTGTCAACTTGGCTGGGCCTGGTTGAGTGGCTGGGCAGTTATTCCCCATGAAGAGACTGGCAATCAGCTCCATGGTGAGATCTACCACAAGCAGCTGGGTAGCTGCTTTTGGGATGTGGTCTGCTTCCTGTATTTAAGGAGAAGCCTTTTCTTTAGGGATATGGAAAAAACAATCACTAACTTTATATGGAAAGGAAAGAGACCTCAGATAAGCAAAGCACTATTGAAGAAGAAAAACAAAGTAGGAGGTCTCACATT
>NW_006921641.1:13180490-13204915 GCF_000298275.1 Orycteropus afer afer
GCCTGGCACTTTGAACTTGGACTTAAAGCCTCCAAATTGTAAGAATAAACTCCTGTTTGTTAAGGCCATCCCATTTGTGGTATATTTCTTGTCAGAGTGGTGCTAGGTAACCAGAACATTGTATGATCTCACTTACAAGAAATAAGCAAACATATAGAAACCAAAGATTATTAGTGGTTACCAGGGGTGGAAGGGAGGGGGAAAAGGTAAATTTTGGCTTGGAGGGAATTCAGGTTACATTAATGATAGCCAGATGATCTGGAAAAGGATCAGCAGAATGGTTGCTCAACATGAAGAATGCAATCAGTGTTGGTGAATTGTACACATAGATAATATTGAAATGGCGTATGTTTTGTTATGTATATTTCGCAATGAAAACAAACAAATAAAAGACCTATGCTAAGCTTGTTCCACAGGTCATCAGGGCCTTTTAGGGGTTGATCTGGGATCCAGTTTGCACAGGGCTGGGCTAATCCTGGAAATCCAGGTGGGAATGAACTCCTAGGACTACCTTAGCAGGAACTCATTCACAGAACTTAGAGAATCCTATTAATAACTTTAGCTAACAGTTACTGAACACCTACTATATATGGGGTCCTTTGCTAAGCCCATCAAACACACTACAGGCAGGTTCCAACTTACACGTATTCAGGTTATGATGAATTGCACTTATGAGGACTTTTTATTTTTAATACATCTTATCATTAGTAATATGTACTACACACAATGTTGCAGTGTGTAATTTGCTGATGATATCATTCTCATCAAAGACTATAGTCTTCAGTAAGGATTACATCTTAACATAAAACAAAAATCTTCACAACTGGACATCATGATAAATGGAGAAAAGATTGAAGTTGTCAAGGATTTCATTTTACTTTGATCCACAACTAATGCCCATGGAAGGAGCAGTTAAGAAATCAAACATCACACTGTACAGGCAAATACACTATAAAAGACCTTGTTAAAGTTTAAAAATATGCTGCAAAAGAGCTCTTTACAGTTAAAAAGCAAAGATGCCATCTTGAGGACTAAGGTGCACCTGGCCCAAGCCATGATACCTTCAATCACCTCATATGCATGTGAAAGCTGGATAATGAATAAGGAAGACTGAAGAATTGAAGGATTTTAATTATGGTGTCGGTGAAGAATATTGAATATACCATGAACTGCCAGAAGAATGAACAAATCTGCCTTGGAAGAAGTGCATCTGGAATGCGCCTTAGATGAGAGGATGGTGAGATTTTGTCTCATGTATTTTGGACATGTTATGAGAAGGGACCAGCCTGTGGAGAGGGACATCATGCTTTGTAAAGCAGAGGGTCAGTGTAAAAGAGAAAGCTCCTCAACAAGATGGATTGACACAGTGGTTACCAACAATGGGCTCAAACATGGCAAGGACTATGAGGACGGCACAGGAACCGGCAGTGTTTCATTCTGTTGTACACAGGGTTGCTATGAGTTGGAACTGACTCGATGACACCTAACAACAACAAAACCATTCTCAGGCCATCCCAAAAAACAAATAAAGATCATATTTATAAAGATAATGATAATAAATGGCAATAAAAACAAAAACTGAAAAAAAAAGAGGTATTCAACTTAAATCAGAATCAACTTAAGATGAACTTGTCAGAACAGAGCCCTATCATAAATTGGCCACCTGCATTGCATTTAATCCTTACAAAGCAATGAGTAAGGTAGCATTATTGTCTTTTCCAGATCCACATCTCTAGTTTGTCACAGAGCAGGGATTAAAAGCCAGGCAGTGTGTCTTGAGAGCCAGGCGCCACACTGCCAATGTGGAAAAGCAATGACCCAGGCCTAGGATCTCAAGCAGGCCAGTGGGCCACTTCAGTGTAGATACTGCCCAGGGTCAAAGCCTGATTTAGTACAATGTTGTGAGCTTCATTTTCATGCTCTGGTCCAGTGGGGGCTGCTGGCTGATGGACCAGGGTGGGCCTCAGTCTTTCCAGGTTACCAAAGCCCTGGAGCATTTAGGGCTTGCACGCGTGGGTTTGTTTGGAGAACAAACAACCACTGCACCACTAGGGCTCCCTAAATTATGACAGAATCTAGCACAGTTGCTTAACTCACTCCCTGCCCACGGTGCTTTTGGAGAGTGTCTTTTAAAAACTGACATTTGTGTGCAGTAACTTCATTCACCCTTTTTCCAGTCAATCACTGGAAATAGTTCTGAAAAAGCCCCAGGCCTTGCTCTCAGGTAACTCAGTCCAATGGCCAAGAGAGACACAGATGACTGCATTACTAATTATAGTGAAAAGGGGTCACTTCTCACAACAAAACAAAACAAGAACTTAACTTGATAGGTACTGGTTTAAATGGGGTGTTTCCCATCATGGACCAGACTAGAGCTATGAGTGGGTGCAGACTAGCTGTTTGGTGGTGGCAGGAATGTCTTGTTATACCAATTTCCTCACCCCCCACGTCTACATATCCAAGTTGTCTTCATTCCTCCTGTCCCCTTGCTGTTGAATGTTGACATTCATTATGCTTCTCACCTCCCCCGGTAACCTCATTAGCACCTCCTTCTTGCAGCTTTCCCTGCTAGTCTTTGCTAAACTAAACAACAGAAGATGTTGCTGGTTTTTATTTTTTTCCTAGAGCTCAGCTGCTGTCTCTGTGTGTGTATGAGTGTGTGAACACAAAGGAGTGAGGGGGTGGGTGAGTGGGGCAGATACCTTGGGCCTCTTTGAAGAGTCCTCTGAAAGTGAAAAGATTTCAGGGCAAGAGTTGTAAAACATGGATCCCTGGTGATACGATGGTTAAGCACTTGGCTGCTAACCAAAAGACTATTGGTTCAAATCCACCAGCTGCTTTGTGAGAGAAAAGACCTGATAATCTGTTTCCAGAAAGACCGCAGCAAAGAAAACCCCAGGGGGCAGTCCTACTCTGTCATATAGGGTTGATATGAGTTGGAAATCGACTCGATGGCACACAACAACTCTAAATCATGCTCTTGTTGTTGTTGTTTGTTATGTGCCGTCGAGTCAGACCTGACTCATAGCGACCCCTCCTTGGGTTTCCGAGGCAGTATCACTACGGAAGTAGATTGCCACATCCTCCTTCCGAGGAGTGGCTGGTGGGTTTGAACTGCCAGCCTTCTGATTAGCAATCAAGTGCCTTAGGCACTATGTTACCAGAGCTCTTAAGCACTGCAAATGTCACTGGGGATGACCATTTTTCCCTCTGTCCTGGCTGAGGCAGTATATCCAGACAGCATTCTTTTCAGAGGAAGTAGTCAGGAAAGAAAAAAAAAAAAAAAAAAAGAAGGTGGATTATGATGCTTCAAGTCACCCATTTCATTCCAAGACAAAATAACTGTGTAGACAGAGCAAATATCTGGACCACTGGCTTACTAAATTAGATCAAACCCACTGCCATTGAGTTGATTACAACTTATAGCGACCCAAAAGGACAGAGTAGAACTGCTTCATAGGGTTTCCAAGGCTGTAGTCTCTGTGGAAGCAGATTGCCTCATCTTTCTCCTGCAGAGGGGCTGGTGGGTTCCAACCACCGACCTTGTGGTTAGCGGTTGAGCACTTATAACAACGGCACCACCAGGGCTCCCTAAATTAGACAGAAATGATATTATAGTAAAATCATTATAACACCTGGACCTTAAAATAAATGTCACCTATTGTTTAAAAAACACTTTTTATTGAAATATAATTTATGTACAATGAAATATGCTAAAGTGAATGTCACCTACTTTTAAGACTTCTAGTGTAGTGCCTAAGGCACTTGACTGCTAACCAGAAGGCTGGAGGTTCAAACCCACCAGCCACTCCTCAGAAGGAAGATGGGACAATCTACTTCCGTAGTGATACTGCCTCGGAAACCCAAGGAGGGGTCGCTATGAGTCGGGTCCAACTCGACAGCACATAACAACAACAACAGCTATATCCCACATGGCCATATGCTTAATCTAAAACTTTGATCATACAGCTATTTTGTGTACGCAAATGAAAGAATTCAACACAGTTCTGTCCTACCAGCAAAAAAGGAAAAAATGCCAGACAGTTAAATACTACTAAACCCAACTCACTGCCATCAAGTCGGTTCCAAGTCATAGTGACCCTTCCATAGTGACCGAGGTGGTATCACCACGGAAGTAGATTGCCCAATCTTCCTTTCGAGGAGTGTCTGGTGGGTTTGAACTGCCAGCCTTCTGGTTAGCAGTCAAATGCCTCAGGAACTATGCTACTAGAGCTCTCACTTGTTGTTGTTGTTTGCCATCGAGTCAGCCCCGACTCATAGCGACCCCTCCTTGGGTTTCCGAGGCAGTATCACTACGGAAGTAGGAATGCCCAACCTTCCTAGAAAGAATAAATCAGTATAGAATTTTAGAGCTGCAAATATTCATCAAGTCTATTATGACTTTCCTTCCTGTACAGCTCACTTTACCCACAGAGAACTTAAACTGAAGGGAACCAGTCCAGGACTAGAGGGGCTGTGTTAAACTGAAAAGATAGGGATCTTGAGATTTTTAATGGAAGTAATGATGCCTTTCAGAACAAGATGGTAGTTATCTTGATATGCCAAGATTTATCCAAATAAACATAGCTTGTACCATCAATTTTTTGATTCTGTGGCATGGATTCCATATGTTCCTGAACCGGTAACAGGTTAGAGCTAAGGTGGTATGCAAGCTAGGAAAACAGAGACTTCCGGAGGTAAGGAGCTGGGGGTCAGTGCTATAAATAGGGAGTGCAGTCTTTCATGAGAAAGCCTCTTTATGGTTAAGAGCGGTAATTACTGCATTTCAATAACTTACTGGATAACGGAGAATTTCCCCTTTCCTCCCTCTTCTTTCTACTGCTGTTGAGCATTCCCCACACAGAACTATACAGGTGTCACTTGCTGAGTGGATAGCCAAGATTATGACAACTGCTTTTCCTGTTCATGAAATGCACACACATCACACTCCTAGAGGCTCACAGCAGCATTTGTCCTGCCAAGGAAATGCCAACCCCAGCACTGTTTTGGAATTGCCTGTTTCTGTCATCACCTCCCACAGTTCCCTGTCCCCACAGGGAGGTGTGAGACGAGGGGAGCCTGCTCAGCCACCTCCTGTCAGCAGCTCAGCTGGGGGACTCCAGGGGACTTTGGGGTTCAGCACAGACACATGGGGCCAGATGGCACAAAGGGGACACATCTTGTATAATGATCATAAAACTAACTTGACAGATAGTGGCTTAAAATACACATGTCCTCTTTTTGACAAGTATTGGTTTAAGACATGCATTTCCTTTCTTGGCAGAATCCACACAAAAATGTGTGGTTTTAAAGACAATCGGTCACTACGGTATCAAGGAGCATGCAAGAGAAGAGTTGCAAAACTTCCCTGTGAAATAAAGGGCCTTTAAGCTAACCCTTTTGTTGAGCCAGGACATTGGTGGTTCAGTGGTAGAATTCTTGCCTTCCATATGGGCAAGAATTCTATATGGTGGCATAGTGCCTAAGGCACTTGACTGCTAACCAGAAGGCTGGGGGTTCAAACCCACCAGCCACTCCTCAGAAGGAAGGTTGGGCAATCTACTTCCGTAGTGACACTGCCTTGGAAACCCCAGGAGGGCTCACTATGAGTTGGGGCTCACTCGACAGCACATAACAACAACAACATACAGGAGACCTGGATTCGATTCCCAGTCAATGCACCTTACACGCAGCCACCACCCATCTGCCAGTTGTGGTTTGTGTGTTGCTGTGATACTGGGTGGATTTCAGCACAGTGTCCAGACTAAGAGTGACTAGGAAAAGCCTAGAGATCTACTTCTGAAAATCAGCCAATGAAAACCCTGTGGAGCACAACAGTCTGAGCTGCAACCAATCACGGGCATGGTGCAGGATCAGGCAGCATCTAGTTCTGTTGCACACGGGGTTGCCATTGACAGCCAACTGGAAGGCAGCTAACAACAACAAATGCTAATCCAAGGTAGGAATTGGGGGGTAGGTGCAGCCAGCTTAGGGCACTGCACTGACTGTCATGGCTTTTTCCTTGCTCCAAACAGATAACATCTGCTAGAAGATCACAGCCAATACATGGCAGTTGTTTGGAAAGGAACCAGAAAACACGGAGCTAGTTTCTTCCTCTGATCAGCACACAGGAAGAAGAAACAGTATGGTGGCACTGAGCAGCCTTCTCAATGGAGAGCCAGCCATCCATGGCATGGGGAGGGGAGAGTGCAGATGGTAAGAGCAGCCTGGGATCATTCAGAAAAGGCATTTTCTTTTAGTTGAAAAATGAGAACAAATGAAAGGCCCAATAGAACACAAAGGCAAAAAGGGAAGTTTGAGGGAAATGTTGAGGGTTTAAATTAATAGACGAAATTTGCTTTCTAAATAGTCAAGTAATAAATTATCCTTAATAATATTAAAGCACAGTATAATTTTATTATTAATTTTTCATTGTTTTTGCTGACTACTGATAGACTTAAAATAATATTTATAAAATACTTGTACAGTATTAATAATGTCACAAACACTTGGGAACTCACCACAGTCATTACCTTTGGAAGTCCCCAGGTACTTCATTCATTCCACCTACGTCTTCCTTCTCAGAGGTAACCATTTCCATAGTCTATCTGTGAACTAATAAGTTACAAGTAAAAAAAGATAACAGCTGTGTCTGTACCTATGAAGCAAACTTCATCTGCCCTCTGACTGGTTTCTTCATAATTCAGTTCTCTACTTTTTGAAGTAAGCAGAAATCTGAAAATCTCTTCTATACCACCACCACTCATCTGTCAGTTTGTCATACTGCTGTGGCTTGCATGCTGCTGTGATGGTGGAAGCTATGCCACCAGTATTTCAAATAGTAGCAAGGTCAACCATAGTGGACAGGTTGGAGCAGAGCTTCTAGACTAAGACAGATTGGGAAGAAAGACCTAGTGGTCTAACTCTGGAAAAATCAGCCAATGAAACATTTTCAGCAGAACATTTTCTGATATAGTGCTGGAAGATGAGCCCCTCAGGTTAGAAGACACTAAAAACACAACTAAGGAAGAGCTGCCTCCTCGAAGTACTGTCAGCCTTAATGATGTGGATGGAGTAAAGCTTTCAGGACTTTCATTTGTTGATGTGGCATGACTCAAAATGAGAAGAAACAGCTGTGAACATCCGTTAATAATCAGAATGTGGAATGTATGAAGTATGAATGTAGGAAAATTGGAAGCTCTCACAAATGAAATAGGCCACTTGAAGATAGAAATCCTAGGCATTAATGAGCTGAAAAGGACTGTCATTGGCCATTTTGAATCAGACAATCATTTGGTCTACTATGCCAGGAATGACAAACTGAGAACAGACATTATTTGTCAAAAAGAACATGTCAAGATCTATCCTAAAGAAAAACCCTGGCAATGACACAATAATATCCCTATGTTTAACAACAAAGAGCAGGAGCTCTGGTGGCATAGTGCCTAAGGCATTTGACTGCTAACCGGAAGGCTGGAGGTTCAAACCCACCAGCCACTCCTCGGAAGGAAGACTGGGCAATCTACTTCCGTAGTGTTACTGCCTCAGAAACCCAAGGAGGGTTTGCTATGAGTCAGATCTGACCCGATGACAGTGAGTTTGTTTTTTGTTTAACAAGGAAGACCAGTTAATACAACTATCATTCAAATTTATGTACCAACCACCAATGCCAAAGATGAAGAATTTTTTTTTTAACCAACTCTGTAGTCTGAAACTGATTAAACATGCAATCAAGGTACATTAACAATTATTAGTGATTGGAATATGAAAGTCAGAAACAAAGGATCCCAAACCAAAATCCAAACCCACTGGCATTGAGTCAATTCCAACTTGTAGAGACCACCATTGGCTTTCCAGGGCTGAAATCTTTATAGAAGTAGATTGTCTCATCTTTCTCCCTCAGAACAGCTAGTGGGTTTGAACCACAAACTTTCTGGTTAGCAGCCAAATGCCTTACCCACTACACCACCAGAGCTACTTAAAGAAGGATCAGTAGTTGGAAAATATGGCCTTGGTGATATAAATGACACTGGTGATTGCATGATAGAATTTTGCACCAATAACCTATTCACTGGAAATACCTCTTTTTCAACAACATAAACGGCACCTATACACCTTGACCTCAACAGATGGAATACACAGGAATCAAGTTGACTACATCTATGGAAAGAGACATCAGAGAAGCTCAATATCAGTTAGAATAAGGCCAGGGGCTGACAGCGGAATAGACCATCAATAGCTCATACAAAAGTTGAAGCTGAAGAAAATTAAAACAAGTCCATGAGAGTTGAAGTATGACCTTGAGTATATCCCACCTGAATTTACAGACCATCTCAAGAAGAGATTTGACACATTTGAACTCTATTGACCAAAAACCAGACAAGTTGTGGTATGATACAAAGGACATTATATATGAAGAAAGCAAAAGACCACTTAAAAGATAAGAAAGAAAAGGCCAACTAGATGTCAGAAGAGACTCTGAAACTTGCTCTTGAATATAGAGTAGCTAAAGCAAATAGAAGAAACAATGAAGTAAAAGAGCTGAACAGACAATTTCAAATGGCAGTTCAAGAAGACAAAGTATTATAATAAAATATGCAAAGACCTGGAGTTGGAAAATCAAAAAGGAAGAACATGCTTGGCTGAAATAACTGAAGGAAAAATTCAAGCCTCAAGATACAATACTGAAGGGTTCTAAGGGCAAAATATTGAACAACACAGGAAGCATCAAAAGAATATGGAATGGATACATAGGTATGGTACCAAAGAGATCTGGTCAATGTTCAACCATTTCCAAGGTAGATATGACCAAGAACCATTTTACTGAAGGAAGAAGTCTAAGATGCATTGAAGGTATTAGTGAAAAACAAGGCTCCAGGAAATGACAGAATACCAAATGAGATGTTTTAACAAAGGGATGTAATGCTGGAAACATTCACTCATCTATGCCAAGAAATTTGGAAGATAGCTACCTGGCCAAACAATTAGAAGAGATTCATATTTGTGCCTATTATAAATAAAGAAGATCCAACAAAATGCAGAAATTATAAAAAAAAAAATCATTATCACATGCAAATAAAATTATGTTGAAGATAATTAAAAAACAGTACATTGACAGGGAAGTGCCAGAAATTTCAGTGATGCCAGATGGCTCTTGGCTGAAAACAGAGAATACCAGAAAGATGTTTACCAGTGTTTTATTGACTATGCAAAGGCATGTGACTGTGTGCATCATAACAAATTATGGATAACATTTTAAAGGATGGGAATTCCAGAACACTTAATTGTGTTCATCAGGAATCTGTACCTAGACAAAGAGGCAGTCCTTTGAACAGAACAAGGGGATACTGCATGGTTTAAGATCAGGAAAGATGTGCATCAGGGTTGTACCTTTCACCATACGTATGCAATCTGTATGCTGAGCAAATAATCCAAGAAGCTGGACTTCATGAAGAAGAACAAGCATCAGGGCTAGAGGAAGACTCATTAGCAATGACCTGCAATATGCAGATGACACAACCTTGCTTGCTGAAAGTGAAAAGGACTTGAGGCATTTACTGATGAAGATCAAAGACTACAGCCTTCACTGTGGATTATACTTCAACATAAAGGAAACAAAAATTCTCACAACTGGACCAATAAGCAACATCACGATAAATGGAGAAAAGATTGAAGTTGTTAAGGATTTCATTTTACTTGCATCCACAATCAATACCCATGGGAGCAGCAGTCAAGAAATCAAACGACATATTAGATTAGGAAAAATATTCTGCAAAAGATCTCTAATGTGTTAAAAAGCAAAGATGCCACTTTGAGGACTAACGTGTGCCTAACCCAAGCCATCATGTATTCAATTGCTTCATATGCATGCAAAAGCTGGACAATGAATGAGGAATACTGGGGAAGAATTGGTGTTTTTGAATTATGGTGTTGGTGAAACATATAAATATACCATGGACTGCCAGAAGAATGAACAAATCTGTCTTGGAAGAAGGATAGCCAGAATGCTCCTTAGAACTGAGCATGATGAGACTTTGTCTCACATGCTTTGGACATGTTACCAGGAGGGACCAGTCCCTCGAGAAGGACATCATGTTTGGTAGCGGATCAGTAAAGAAAAGGAAGACCCTCAATGAAGTGGATTGATACAGTGGCTGCAATGATGGGCTCAAACTTAGCAACACTTGTGAAGATGGGCAGCACTGGGCAGTGTTTTGTTGTGTTGTACGTAGGGTCGCTATGAGTTGGAACCAATTCAATAGCACCTAACAATAACAACGAGAGTTTTGTGCAAAATGTTTTGAGGGATTCTGAGGCCTGGAAAGGGGCAAGTCCTCCATCTTTCAGTTGGGTTTCAGGATGGGCCCTAGATGTCTCCAAGGACTAGTGGGGAACATTGGTACCAGGGACCTAGATAAGAGGAAGGACAAGTCTGGTAGAAGGGTAAAACACAGAGAGCAAAGGTTAGACACAGAGGCTGAACCCAATGTTACATCTACTCTGACACACACTCGATCCTTCACCCCATAGCTAGAAACTATTTCTATATCTAAGTGACTTCTTAGGATGCTTCCTAATATCCCACACCATGCCCTGCTTCCTGTTTTCATTGGGTGGGATCAAGGCAATGGGTGGCAAGTGTCACTTTGGGTAAGTAGGACTATAGGGCTGGTCCGAGGTGTTTGTAAGTTGGGGACCATTTGTACAAGACAATGAAGCTTCTGTGCCTGGAATACAGCCACCCTCTTTGTTGGTGTACTCTAGAGAAGGAATAACAGGACAAGGAGGCAGGGAAGGGCAGGACGGCAGGCAAGAGCCCAACCCCGAAACAAGCTTCTTCAGGGTCATAAGAGGAAAGGGAAGGTAAACAAAAACCAAATCTGTCACTATTTTGGATGTGAAAATGGTAAAAAGGGGTTGTTCCTAAGAAAGTTTAAAAAATAAGCTGAGGAAAAGGAGCTGTTACAGGTGAAGCCAAGAGGTGGTGCCTATCTTTTGGGCACAAGTCAAGCAGGAGTTGAAGGAAATGTAAATAGCTTCTGGGAAGGTGTATATAAATCCAAAGGGATGAATCTTTAACAGGCTAAGATCAAGTAAGAGGTTTGATCCCATGTGGTTACAGTCTGAACTGGCTTGCCCAGACTTAATGAGCACACACCATCAGTGTGAAGTGGGCAAAAGCTAAATTCCAAAGGATTAACTGTGAGAGGGTGGTAAGAAATGGAGCTGCAGACCACTTGTTCAACAAGATTAGCTGTAAGGAGTAGAAGAGAAATGGGCAGTTGTTGGAAGACGAAGCTGAGAGTACACATGGGTGTATGACTTGTTGGGAAGAAAGAGGCTTAACTGTGTGTCTGTGTGTGTGCATGGTATGTGTGCACCCTAGTCCATGCACAGCGGTATGTTACTGTTATTTTCAGGTGCTGTCGATTAGCCTCCAACTCATAGTGAACCTATATATAACAGAAGGAAACGCTGCCCGGTCCTGTACCATCTGCACAATCCTTGCTCTTCTTGTGCCCATTGTTGCAGCCACTGTGTCTACGCAGGATGTTTGTCTTTGGCATTTTGGCAGAAACCTCTCTCCTTTTAAACACCGAAACCAAACCAGTTACTGTTGAGTAGATTCCAGTTCATGGACACACATGTACAGAACAGAATTGTGCTCCATAGGGTTTTTAAGGCTGTGACCATTTGGAAGAAGATCATCAGGCCTTTCTTCAGAGGTACCTCTGGGGTTTGAATTGCCAACCTTTCAGCTAGTAGTCAGACACTTAACCATTTGCACCACCCAGGTACTCCTGCCTCCATTTAAGTGCTCCCTTATTCATTGACGTCAGGGTAAGTAGGAAGCTTTTTCATTGGAGGCTCAGGAAGGTTGAATACCAGCAAATTTTAAATATGAGTAAATTGAGTATCCCACTTCCATAAGTCCAGCTCTTCTAAGACCGTGGAAGAAAGACAGATGAGGGTGCATACATACTGGATACAAGAATTCCTGAATGAGGCTTCAACCAGAGAATGGCAGGCTTGTCCCGACCACAGGAGCGACCATCGCCACCATCACCACCACAGCCCTCCCCACAGCCTCCTGGCAGATTCTTCAGCCCTGCTGTGCTTTCCAGCTGTCTCCAGGCCACAGAAATAATTCTGGCAGCTCCCTCAGAAGGATGGCAGCTGCAGCCCAAGGCCCAGAGTGGCTGCTTCCTAGGATGAGAGCCAAGGGCAGAGGCGGCTGGCGCTCTGCACCAGGAAAGGAGGGGCAAGAGGCTTTTTGTGGTTTGAGACCCATCTCTCAGGTGGGGGGCTGAAGTATCAAAAGCAGGAGGATAAGAACTGGTTTTCCTAACCATAAATGTATCATGAACCTGACTACCTGATGAAGTTTAGATTTGGGGTAGAAACTGAGTGAGAAGATAAAACTGCTACTTTTTTTCTCTTTTAAATGGAAAATTAGTATGAACTAACTACAGCCATATACATCTCACAAACAATATTGAGGGAAAGCATCAAGACACAAAATCATATGAATGGTATGATTCCATTCATACAAAGTATCATTGTTGTTAGGTGCTGTCAACTTGATGTTCAAGTCATAGGAACCCCATGTGCCCCATAGGGTTTTCTTGGCTGTAATCTTTAAGATCTTTCTCCCATGAGCTGTTGAGTGGGTTCAAACTGCCAAGGTTTCAGTTAGCAGCCGAGTGCTTAACTGTTGTGCCACTAGGACTCCCTGTATGTAAAGCTGAAAAATAGGCAAAAAATGAGTTATATTGTTAAGGAACCTAGTGTTAAAACCATGAAGAAACACAAAGGAATAGTTATCAGAAAAGTCAGGATAATGGTTATATCTGGGGGAGGAGAGGGACTATGTTTGGGGCAGGCAGTAAGGTGGGATTCTTAACAGCAGCAGTCTTTCAGCTGGGTGGGCACTATACAGGCATTTTCTTTAAAATTATTCTTTAAACTGAACATATATTTTCTGTAGAATATATAAAAAATTTTAAAAAGACTTAGACTGATTGCATGCTGTATGCAAAAATGTTATAACAGCTAAAAATACACATACAAAGCAGCAGAAAATAAACAATGAGGTTTGCATTATGGGATTATAGGCAACTTTCCTCTCTGTTTTCCAAACTTGCTATGCATTATACTGCTTTTATAGTTAAAAAAATAAACAATGGACTTTAAAAACACATAAGCACTTTTATATGGTTTGAAAATTTTTTAAATAAAGTGAAAGACTTTCCCACTTCTCTTCAGGAAGTCTGGCTATTATCCTGCCACCTTTGGGAAGGTTTCCTGAAAGGTCTGGGCTTGTGAATGGAGATGCAAAGGAGGATGTGAGGAGGAAATAGGGTGGGTGATGGGTGAGGCAGCACAAAGGGAGCACTGAACTTGGTTTTGCCTCCTTGCAGCCTGTGACTCAGGCTTCTTCCTTAAGTGCTCCAAGCCTGCGTTCTCACCACACCTCCACTTAGTGGGCTCTCTGTGTGTCAGGCTCACACATGATTTCATAACAATCCTATAAAGTAATTAAACATTATTATCTCCATTTTAAGGAGCTCTGGTGGTATAGTACTTAGGCCATTTGACTGCTAATTAGAAGTTTGGCAGTTCAAACACACCAGCTGCTCTGTGGAAGGAAGATGGGGCAATCTACTTCCATAAAGATTTACCACTGCAGAAACCCAATCAGGGTCACTACGAGTTGAGATCGACTTGATGGCAGTGAGTTTGGTTTATTTTTTGGAACTGGCTTGTTACAGAGGTTGAAGGAAGGCAAGACAACAGGAAGCAGTGAGGATCCAATGATATACTGGCATGTAAGCACTTTGCCTGTGCAGAGTGTCAGCCATAAGTAAGGGTTATTAGAGATGGATAGGAGCTCTGGTAGCATAGTGGCTAAAGCACTTGACTGCTAACCAGAAGGCTGGCGGTTCAAACCCACCAGCCACTCCTCGGAAGGAAGGTTGGGCAATCCTACTTCCGTAGTGATACTGCCTCGGAAACCCAAGGAGGGGTCGCTATGAGTCGGGGCCGACTCGACGGCACATAACAACAACAACAACAACATTAGAGATGGAAGGAAGGCCTCTCAAAGGAGAATTCTGTGCTGGTTGTGAGGATGTTTGGTGTAAGAACCAGGGCAGAGGAATAAAGCAGGCACTCTCCGGGCTGAGAAAAAGGTAAGAAGCGGAAGTGAGCAAGTATGGTTGGGACCAAGAGGTTAAACAGGGATGAAGATACAGCTTAGAGAGAGGGTATGAGCACAAGGAACTCAGAGCCAGAGGCTACAGCTTCCCATGAGATATGTGGGTCAGGAGAAGACCTGGAAGGTACTGAGTATGGTCATGGAATGGAGACATGATTTGGGGCTTCTATTCCTGTTTCTTCACAAGGTTGGTGGTAAAGAGGGTAGTGGGTGCAGTGATCCGAGAATGAGGACAAGAGTTAACCAGCTGTCATCAAGTTGATTCCGACTCATGGCAACCCTGAGGGTATCAGAGAACTATCCTCCAAGGGTTTTCAATGGCTGGTTTTTTAGAAGGAGACTGTCAGGCCTTTCTTCCCAAGTGCCTCTGGGTAGACTTGAACCTCCATCTTTTGGGTTAGCAGCTGGGCGTGTTAACTGTGTGTCACCCAGGGACTCCAGGTGTGAGGATGTAGAGGCCTAATTAGGTGGTGCCCATGGAATAGAAAAAGAAATGGAATAGCAAAGGGCTGGATGCTGGGAGGTTCTCTGGAGGAAAACTAGCTGGGATTATAGTAAGATGGCAGCATGGGCAAACAGAAAGGCAGAGAGCTGGTGCGGACAAGTGCAGACCAGCTGTACAGGATATGCCTGTGGTTTGTGGAAACACAAAAACAAAAGCAGAGTTTAGCTTCTCTCTCTAGGAATCCTTTAATATCAGCAACTGACTCAACCACCCAAAGTACTGGGGTAGAAGAGACCAGGGAACTAACCTTTACCGGGTACTGTTATGTGTCAGGGGCCATGAAAGCTAACACATGGCATTGAATTGAAACAACCCTGCAATTGCTTTTGGAGGTTGATATGTAATTTCTATTTTACAGATGATGATATGAGGGTAACGATAACCCAAAGGAATAGGAATAGGGGTAATTTAAAAGCCAAATCACATAAGAATCAAAAGGTCTGCAATGTGCTAATGGGCAAATATTTCTGTTTACTGGTGCGGTTAATAGCTTAGGAGACACCTCAAATGAAACACTGCATTCAAGCACTACCAGTGCTGTCTATGAAATATATTTGTCATCCATCCTCTTTTCTCCAAGTCACTGCCTCAGTCTAGGTCCTCACCATTTACCTGGACTAATGTTGTTGTTTACGTAGCACTGGTGGCACAGTAGGAGCTCTGGTGGCGTAGTGCCTAAGGCATTCAACTGCTAAACAGAAGGCTGGCAGTTCAAACCCACCAGTCACTCCTCAGAAGGAAAGTTGGAAAATCTACTTTCGTAGTTATACTGTATCGGAAAAGCAAGGAGGGGTCGCTATGAGTCGGATCCGACTCAACAGCAATGAGTTTGGTTTCTTTTTTGTGGCACAGGAGTTAACTGCTTGGCTGCTAACTGAAAGATTGGCGGTTCAAACCTATGAGCTGCTCTGTGGGAGAAAGGTGTGGCAATCTGCTTCCATAAAGAGTACAGCTTTGGAAACCCTATGAGGGAAGTTCTACTCTGTCCTATAGAGTCATTATGAGTTGGAATTGACTTGATAGCAGCAGGTTTGGATTGCTTTTAGCTGCTGTTGAGTCAGTCCCTGACTCACAGTGACCCCACATTGGACAGTTGTGATCCATAGGGTTTTCAATAGCTAATTTTTTGAAAACAGATCACTAGGTCTTTCTTCGTCTGGAAGCTCTGCTAAAACTTGTTCAGCTTCATAACAGCCCGCAAGCCTCCAACGACAGGTGGGTAGTAATGCACACGAGGTGTACTGGCTGGGAATCAAACCCAGGTTTCCTGCATGGAAGATGAGAATTCTACCACTGAACCACCGATGTTCCCATACCTGAACTGTTACTAGTACTATTACATGGATACTCTTGGTCTTTCAAACCCACTAGCCACTCCACAGAAGGAAGACTGAGCAATCTATCTCCATAAAGATTTACTGCCTCGGAATCCCAAAGGGGGTCGCTATGAGTCAAAATCAACTTGATGGCAATGAGTCTGGTCTTTTGGAGTTTGGTATAGGTGATGCATGAAGGTATGGGCAAAGGCTAAACTCTCCAAGTCCTGGCAGGACACACTGTGAGTGTGAAATAGATGCTGAGTGCAACAGGAAAGCTTTGTGGTATCTCAAGTGACATCAACAGATTGCATTTTATGCAATATATATATATATATATATATATGTATGTGTGTGTGTGTGTGTGTGTGTGTATATATATATATATATATATATATATATATATATATATAAAGGTATAAAGTACTAGAAGAAAAATAGATGGATATAATTAAAACTTTGGTTGGAGCTTTTCTCAGCATAATCCAAAACCATAAAAAAATAAGAGGTTTGTGTAGATATGACTACATAACAGTGAAAAACCTGATACAAGAAAACATACCACAAATTACTTTTAATAAAGGCAAGTAAAAACTAGTTATGATACATTTGTAACATATAACCATGGGTTACTATCCTTAACATGAAAAAGCTCTTATAAATTTTGAGAGATAAACACTAGCAGAAAAAAATAGGTAAATGCTATGAATAGGCAATCCACATGGGAGAAAAAGCATAAATGGCTAATAAGCAAATGAAAAGATGCTCATCTTTATTAATAATCAAAGAAATGCAAATGAAAGCATTATTACATTTTCTACCTATGATAATGTCACAGGTAAGAAAGAACATTGCCTAGAACAAGTAAGAAAAACATACACTCTCATACACTGTTGCAGGAGTTCAAATTGGTACAACCTTACCAAGAGGAAATCTGAAAATCTATAGGAAAACTTAAAATGTGCATTTCAGATCTAAGAATTTCTTTTAGGGAAATAATTGGACTAAGGCACCAAGATGCATTTATGAAGGTATGTCATTGCATTGCTGTTCATAATAGCAAATATTTTGAGAACAAGCTTAAGCCCCACTGCCATCAAGTTCATTCCAACTCATAGTGACCCTACAGGACAGAGTAGAACTGGTCCATAGGGTTTCCAAGGCTGTGAACCTTTATTGAAGCAGGCTGCCCCATCTTTCTCCCATGGAGTATATGGCAAGTTCGAATTGCTGACCTTTTGGTTAGCAGCCAAATGCCTTAATTACCCCATAACAACCTTAAGATCTGTCAAGATGAGGAATGTGTAAATAAATGTTGGCATATTCACACAATAGAAGACTACACAGCCTTTTAAAAGGACTAGGTATACCGCTAAGTATTGACGTGGAAGTTTATGCATGATACAGTAACCAAGTAAAGAAAGCAGGTTACAGAACAGGAACCATGGTATGTATCTCTCTCTCTCTTTCTCTGTATGAATATGAAATCTTGTTTATATCTAAATGAACTTTTGCATAAAACACTGGAAGGTTATTTCCTAGCTATTAACTATCATTATCTCTGAGAAAGGGAATTGCATAGAGACTTGATGTCTCTGAACTAGTTTATTTTTTAAATATTTTGTTAATACACTTGCTGTGGAATCAACAGCAATCCTGGTCACTGGGCAGCAGCACTGGAGCCTACTCTGAGGACATTTGTGGCAAGGCAGGCAAATGCATTAGCAAGCTACTAAGTCTGGTATGTTTACTTACTAGTCATTCATCTGTACATCTAACAGCCTACTAGGTCTCTCTGCTTTGACATCCTGCTGTTTTTTCAAACTCATCATATCTAAAACTCAGCAAACTCTGTCTTCATACTCTGTCTTCCAGGGTCCCCACCTCAGTGAAGGACAACCCACTCACCCTGGGAACTAGCCAGCAGCAAGGGCATTATCTTCTATGAAGAACAAACAAAAGTAACAACAAATGGCCTCCTTCCTCCATTCTGTTCTCCTCCTGCCTTCCATTCCAGGACCCCAGGGAAGGCAGCATCTTGTCAGATGGCTGCAAAGTAAGAGCAGAACACACCCTCTAGCCCAGCAGTGTAGTTGCTGCCTTCCTTGAATGAACGGTTGAAAAAATAGAGCAATTAACTATTTAGGGTTCAAAAGGCCTTTTCTGGTGGTTGAACCTGAAAAAGTAGAACCTTCATTCACTTAGACAAAAAAGGTAATGAGCTTTTCCTTTCAGCCCCTACTAGGCTGCAGAGCACCTGTCAGTAACTACCAACAAAAGGAATGAATATGTCTATAGCTCTTGAAAGCCAAGCTGCTCTGAGTAATGGGAAGTCTGGTTGTCTGCCCATCTAATTCATCCCTGAATGCTGCATTTTCTCTTTTTCTTTTTTACCTGCTACTGCTAGAAGAGAGGGAGCTCTGGTGGCGTAGTGCCTAAGGCACTGCTAACCAGAAGGCTGGAGGTGCAAACCCACCAGCCACTCCTTGGAAGGAAGGTTGGGCAATCTACTTCCTTAGTGATACTGCCTCGGAAACCCAAAGAAGGGTTGCTGTCAGTTGGATCCAACTAGATGGCAGTGTGTGCATATGCTAGAAGAGAGATGGAGCTGAAACTGATGATAGACACCTAATTACATTGACACATACTTGCAATTTACCCCCCTTCTACTTCCCAGAAAGGCTGGCTAGATTCCCTTTGTTCCCCAGTCCCTGGTAGCCCAACTCAGTTCCCTGGAACCTCTTCACCTCAATCCAAGCCACCCCGATCCCAGGACAAAAACCAAGCTCTGAAGGCAAATTCCAAGAACTAGAATCCAACATGCTGAGACTTCGGGTTAGGATACCTTGTACTGGACAAGTCCTGTGTACTTCCATTCTCTCGCAGCTGAGGACTGGACTCCATACTCCTAATCAGGTACCCAATTCCCTGTACCCAAGCTCTGTCTGATAAAGGGCCTAGTACCTCATTCCCTGTAGGATGTCACACCTGTCTCTGTATCTTGTCTATCACCTTCTCCAGGGAACCTGTCTGTGTCTGAGGCCCCTATACCTGTTGGCACACTCTCCTGACACCAACTGTTTGCCTCTCTCATCACCTATGCCTGCATCCTGTCACTGTCTCTACCTGCCTATTTTCATGCCTGATTGGGTTACCTACAAGCTGTGATGTCTGCTGTCACAGATGTTCTTCCCAGTAAACTGAAGACGCTTAAGTGTTTGTGGCCAGATAGTCCCCCCACCCATGCCTATTCCACCTATTACAGTACAGCTCTTCTCAATCTATCTTATTCTGTTTCAGTTAATAAGTGATTCCTTATGTTTTTGAGAATTGGCAGATTTGAGGCAACTCTCAATATAAAAATATATTTATCTTACTTAAAATAGCTACAAAAACATAATCTAACAAAATATGCACAAAACTTGTATAACGAAAACCCAAAACATTGCTGAGAGAAAATAAAAAAGAACTAAATAAATGAAGAGATATACCATGTTCATGGATTGGAAGACTCAATATTATTAAGACATAATTTCTCCCAATTTGATCTATAGATTCAACACAACCTCAATCAATATCTTAATAAGCTCTTTTGTAGATATTGATAAGCTAATTCTAAAATTTATATGAGAAGAACCTGTTGTTGTTGTTGTTATGTGCTGTCGAGTCTGCCCTGACACATAGCGACTCCTCCTTGGGTTTCTGAGGCAGTATCACTACGGAAGTAGGATTGCCCAACCTTCCTTCCGAGGAGTGGCTGGTGGGTTTGAACCTCCAGCCTTCTGGTTAGCAGTCAAGTGCTTTAGCCACTATGCTACCAGAGCTCCTGAGAAGAACCTAGAACAGGCAAATCAATTTTGAAAAAGAATGAAGTCGGAAGACTAACACTACTTTCAAGATTTACTATAAAGTACAGTAATCAAGACAGTGTAGTACTGGTGTAAGGACAGACAAATATATGGATGGTACAGAATAAAGAATCCAGAAATATACACATAAATATATGTTCATTGCTTTTGACAAAGGTGCCAAGGCAATTTAATATGGAAGGGTAGTCTTTTAATTAAAAAAAAAGAACTAATTATAATACTGATACATACAACAATATGGATAAATCTCAAAAACATCATGCTTAGCCAAAGCAGAGAGACAAGAACAGCACACACTGTATGATTCCTCTGGTAGGGAATTCTAGAAAAGATCACTCTAATTTGGCAGTTGGAAAACCTTTTCTATAAAGGTGGCAGACAGCAAAAAGAAGCTGTCTGAATTGAGGAACTGCATCCTGAGTTGTTCCTGTTACTTCTAAGTTGATCTCAATCCTTAGTTATAACTTGTTATTTCCTGAATAAACCACTTAACTTAAGTATGGTTTGTGAGTTATGTGAGACTTTTCAGCAAATTACTGAACCCAAAGACAGGAGACAGAGTACTGAGAGGAGAGAGAGTAGCTGATGTTAGAGATAATGGAGTGGTACAGCAGTTTGGAGAAGCTGGAAAGTTGGGACATCTTTAGCCTCTACCTCATAGGAACCAGCTTTGCGCTAATCTTTAATAAAGGAAATTATTCGTTTAGTTGGTGTCAGAAGTGGGATTCATTACAACAGCTTCAGACTCATAGAAGTATAGGATTTTGTAACAGAAAGAATGAAGGGGTGTGGGAAGTAAAACTTAATTCTTAGATGGTTACTTTGGGTGTTATTACCTGTAATGGCTGAAAGAAAAGTAAAAGATGTTATACTGAAGCTGAGGGAGAAAAGCCACTTTTGGAGTGGCTTGGGGCAACAGCCAGGCCAGATAAGCAAGATGACTGATGGGGGCCTGGATCTTGCAGTTCCACTCAGCCAGAGGCCAAGGGCATGATGTATATGAAAGAGAAGTCAGTGGAGAAGGGAAGATGAAACTGGAATGTCTTAAAAGGGTTAAGTGTTTATTTGAATGTACAATGGATATTGAATGTTTCTCCTACTTAGTGCTGTAAAACAGACCTATATGTATGATGCAAATGAACAGTGGGTATACAAAGCAGTTGTAATTCTGCTTTCAGCCAATACTTGATTGGACATGCTAAAAGTGGAACCAGGACTTGCCCAAAAGGAATACAGTCTGTTGGTTTCAATGCAATAGCCCTGTGTATAGAGTACTGGGAGATTAGGTAGAAAACCTAAGCATCATTGGAGAAGACATGGAGACCCATCCAGAAGTACTGGGAGAGGAGGAAATCTGCATTTGAAGAAAGGGCTTCAGGGAAAAAAAAAATGACTGCTTTTTTGCATTTTGAGCAAGCATTTTGTCATTGGATACATTAAGGCAGGAAAAGTCAGTGGCCATTAGAAGAACCCCTTTCTAGGACTTGAAGTTAAAGGGAGCTGGCAAGTAGACAGCCTAGTATCCTTGCTTGTTGTGACCATCTGGGTCCACTCAAATGAGTGGAAGTGGGGTAGGTGCAGCTACCTACTGCAAAGATGGGCTGAGTTTGGCCATGTTACACTGACACCCATTGACCTAGGCCATGGAGGCTTAGGATGAGAGAGAGAGAGAGAGAGAGAGAGAGAGAGAGAGAAGGTGAACTGGCTGGTTTGAAATGAAAGAAGGTGTGTGGACTCCCAAGCCTGCAGCTTGTACCCATTGACCTAACCCACAGGGGCTAGGGAAAAGCTGACCAGAATCCAAGTGAATGAAGAGAAAGATGTTTTTCACCATGAGCTGGTGTACATACATTGCTTGCTCTCAACTGAACTTTGCTTATGGATGCAGATGTTCAGAATTCTAACCAGAAAAGAAGATTCTTCAAAGATCAAGGAGCATGTTGTTCTTCAGAGTACTGTTTTGGTAAGGATGGGCAATTTAAACTCTGGTTGTCTAAACTAGGAGGAAATAAAGGCATGAAGTGGCTAGCTTCCACACTTTCAGGGGTGTGCTTACCCTCAAAACAGGGGAGACAAGGGAGGATTCCCACTGAATAGGTTCCTCTTTTCCTGATAGGTCTGAGGAAGAGAGGGAAGAGGAAGATGCTGATATGATTATATATGATCCAGCTATGAGTAATGATTGTTAACAGAGCTGTGGTTGTAAAAACTGCAATTCTAGAAGCTGTACCTGTGAAAGAGTGGACTAAGGGAGAGGCATTGCTGGACTGGAGCACAGTGGCTGAATCTAAATTCCCTTAAAGGTTTTGCTATGCTGATACCTTGTAAGGTCCAGAGCAAGGGAATAACCTTCCTTCAGTTAAATTTTACCGGAGGGCAGAAAGGGTGAAGACAAGTATATAAGAGTCTAAAATTAGAGGCACTTGGTGTGTATAAACAGAGCAGTCTGAAAGTGGAACCTTAACTCCATCTTAAATCTTGACATAAATCTAGAATTCATGTTGAAAAGTTGTCTTTTCTAACTGCATTCTTCTAATCTTTTTGCTGACTAACGATATGTCCTAAAACTCACTGCTGTTGAGTTGATCCAACTCACAACAACCCCTCCTTGGGTTTCCGAGGCAGTATCACTATGGAAGTAGATCGCCTCATCTTCCTTCCAAGGAGTGGCTGGTGGGTTTGAACCTCCAGCCTTCTGGTTAGCAGTCAAATACCTAGGGCACTACGCCACCAGAGCTCCCATTGACACGTTAGGAATCGAAAAACACAGAAAGTCAAGCCCTGGCCTATCAGGTTCTTGACTGTCTCTTCACCCCTAAGGTCTTTCTCACTGGCAATAACTAGTGATAAGCTAAGGTAATAACATCAAATTTTAACTTAGTGGTGGCATTTTGCAGTTTTAAACTGACATACTCCAATTATACATTTACATGTGGTACTCTTACCTGCAAGGAGCCCTGGTGGCACAGTGGTTAAGCATTCAACTGCTAACTGAAAGATGGGGAGTTCAAACCCACCAACCACTTGATGGGAGAAAGATGTGGCAGTCTGTTCTGTAAAGATTTACAGCCTTGGAAACACCATGGGGCACTTCTACTCTGGCCTGTAGGGTTGCTATGAGTCAGAATTGACTCAACAGCAGTAGTTTTTTTGTTTTTGTTTTTTTGTGGCTCTAACCTACAAAGCAATAAAACAAAGAAATATACCTTATGTTTGTACATCTTTTAATGGAAATGATAAGGAAGGTAACTAAATATTATTCCTCTAGTTAGGACACCAGTTCCCTGGGTGGTGCAAGCAGTTTGTGTTTGACTACTAATCTAAATGGAGGAGCAGTCAGCTGCAAGGATCCAGGTGAGGAGAGGGAACCCAAGCACACCCAAATCAGCAGGGTGGAAGAGCAGGAGAGAGGGGATTAAAAGGCCCAGGAATCCAGGAACCAGGGCAGAAGAGCAGTCAGCCACAGGGATCCAGGTGAGGAGACAGAAACCAGGCATGCCCAAAGCAGCAGGGCAGGAGAGAGGGAGAAAGGGGATTAAAAGGCCCAAGAACTGGGACAGAGGAGCAGTCAGTCACAGGGATCCAGCTGAGGAGAGGGAACCCAGGCATGCCCAAAGCAGTAGGGCGGGAGAGCGGGAGAAAGGGGATTAAAAGGCCCAGGAACCGGGACAGAGGAGGAGTCAGCTGCAGGGACCCAGGTAAGGGTGGTATGAGAGGGTTCGAACAGGGAGACAAACTTGTCTGTTGGTTTGTCCTACCGTGGTGATGTGTTGATGTGAGTTTTGAGGCTGAGCCACTGGTGTTTCAAACCCAGCAGAATGCCCATGGTGCACAGGAATCAGCCCAGCTTGCAGACTGAGAAAGACTAGGAAGAAGGAAGAAGCCATCCACTTCTCAAAGAAATGGCCAGGGAAAACCTTATGAATAGCAAAGAAACACTGTCTGATACATTACCGTGTAACTTTATGAATAGTCTGGTTAGTTTAGAAGGCTCTCAAAATAGGACTGGGAAAGAGCTGCATCATCTGAGTAAACCCAGCCTTACTCATAAGGATAAGGTAAAGCTTTCGAGACCTCCATTTGCTGCTGATGTTGTTGTTGTTGTTGTTTGCCGTCGAGTTGGCACCGACTCATAGCGACCCCTCCTTGGGTTTCCGAGGCAGTATCACTACGGAAGTAGGATTGCCCAACCTTCCTTCCTGCTGATGTGGCACCACTTAAATTGAGAAGAAACAGCTGCAGACATCCATTAATCATTGGAACATGGAATGTACAAAGTATGAATCTAGGAAAATTGGAAGTTGTCAAAAATGAAATGGAACTCATAAAGATTGATATCCTTGGCATTAATGAGCTGAAATTGACTGGTTTTGGTCATTTTGAATCAGACAACCATATGATCTACTATGCCGGGAATGACAGTTTGAAAAGGAATGGCGTGGCAGTCATCATCACAAAGGATATTTCAAGATCTGTCCTGAAGTACAATGCTGTCAGTGATAGGATAATATCCATAC
>NW_006921641.1:13207191-13211536 GCF_000298275.1 Orycteropus afer afer
TGACACGGTGGCTGTGATGATGGGCTCAAGCATAGCAGGGATCATGGAGCTGGTGCAGGATCGGGGAGTGTTTCGTTCTGTTGTGCATGGGGTCGCTATGAGTTGGAAATGACTCGACGGCACCTAACAACAACAACAACACTAATCTAAATAAAGGTTGATAGTTTGAACCCACTCAGCAGCACTGCAGAAGAAAGGCCCGGAAATCTAGTTCCTTGAAGATTACAGCCAGGAAAACCTGATGGGAGCAGTTCTGCTTTGTAACACATGCGGTCACCAGGAGTCATAATCTACTTGGGGCCAATGTTTTTTTCTTTTTTTTCCCACTTAGGCCATCACTTAAGCCAAACTCATGCTCATCACTCTTCTCTCCTCTCAGCACAGTGTTCAAAAATGCAGGAACATGTGTACAGGTGACATGAGGAGGTCCTTGTATACAGACTTAAAAGATAATTGAGTCACGACTGAGGAGGTGGTTTCCTTTTCAGTTCTCTTTCTATACTTCTGATTACCTCAAGGAAAACATTTCAATTAGTGGGAGTGTACCTTTTAATACCAGCACTTGCTAATTTTCATTTTTAACAAAAAGCAAGAGCAAGGTCTAGTTTGTAACTAGAATCGAATAATATTGTTTTGCTTTCATTGTGTTTATTTTCCTGGTTATTTATCCATGTATGGCAAATGTTTTCATTTATGATGGTGATATGGTTTCTCTTTTTAAAATAAATTTAAGTAAAAAAAAGGTAAATCTAAAGAAAAATATTAAGCGTACAATTAGATAGATAGTAGAGTATGAAAAATGTAAAGGGAGGTAAATGCAAATCACTCCTCAAGACACAAAGCTTGGGGTTACCCAAGGGGTTACCAAACTTTTTCTCTAAAAAGCCAGAGTAACTATTTTAGGTTTTGTGGGCCACATTTGGGCTCTATCATATAGTTTGTTTGTTTTAAATAATCTCATGAAAATGTAAAAATCATTCTTGGCTCACCAGGCTGTACAAAAACTCCACTGACCACATGTGGCTACTAAACCAAACCAAACACACTGCCGTCAAGTCTGTCCCAACTCATAGCAACCCCTCCTTGAGTTTCTGAGGCAGTAACACTATGGAAGTAGATTGCCCAACCTTCCTTCCCAGGAGTGGATGGTGGCTTTCAAAAACCAGTGTAACCTTAATAGCAAAGCCTAATAATGACAGTGCTAAAAAAGTAAACTTTAGGATAAATCTCATGATCATAGATATAAAATCTCTAAATAAAGTACAATACTAGCAAACAGAGGCATCTCTCTGGGTGATGCAAAGGGTTAACAGGCTTAGCTGCTAATGAAAAGGTTGGCGGTTCAAGTCTACCCAGAGATGTCTGAGAAGAAAAATCTGGTGATCTACTTATGGAAAATCAGCCATGAAAAAGCCCATGGAGCAGAGTTCTATTCTGAGACACAGGAGGTTGCCATGATTCAGAGTCTACTCAACCGCAAGTTTTGTTTTTTTTTTTTTTAAAGCAAACAGAATGTAACAATGTATCAAAATAACAATATGGTTTGAACTAGTAGAGTTTATTCAATAAGATAAGGACAATTTATTATCATGGAATTTAACAACATAATTCTTTACATCATCAAATCAACAAGAGAAAAACCACATGATCATAAAGTTGGAAAGACATTTGATAAAATGCCATACCCAGTAATAATCCTAAGACTAGGAACAGAACAAAACTACTCAAGTGTAATAAAGACTGCTTACCAAAGAACAAAAGCATCATCTTAAAGTGTTCAACAGTAAAGTCAGCAATAAAACAGGATGCCTGCTCTGATACCACTATTACTAAGCAATGTTTGCAAGTTCCTAGATAATGCAGTAAGATAAGAAAACTAAATTCTCAGTATAAACATGGAAAAAGAGATAAGTTATATTATGACTGTGTTCTTAGAAACTTAAGAAAATTGTATGATCACAGACTATAAGATAAATATAATAAAAATTAGTATTTTTTTCTATGTTAGCAAATAGCCATCTAGAAAAAGAAACAGGAAAAAATATATTCACAGTAATAATAATAAAAACCACTGTAAAACATTTAAGCATAAAGAATAAAACAGTAAGAATAGCCCAGAAACATAACATACTACACAAAACATTGTTCCATCTCCTACTGTGGCGAGTACAGACTGGGATCTTAAAAGCTTGCAAGCTGCCATCTAGATGCAACGATGGGTCTCTTCTCGTCCAGAGCAAAGAAGAATGAAGAAAACCAAAAAATCATGGAAACAATTAGTCCTAGCGACTGGTACACCATCTGATCTGCAGCCTATACGACTATGAGACCAGAAGAACTAGATGGTGCCCAGCTACTACTGTCGACCACTTGGAAGAGAATCTATGTAGGAGATCCTGGATAGAGAGGGAAAACATTGTGGAACAAAATTGAAAATCATTAGGAAAAAAAAAGGGGGGGGGACGACCAGGTGTGCTGGTCAGATAGAGCCTGGTGGAACCACTGAGACTATGGCCCTTAGCTGCCCTTCAGGTCTGGAATTGAAAGCATACCTGTGGCTTCCAGCCAAACAACAGACAGGCATATGAGTTGAACATTTACCTGAGGTAGATACACTCCTTGGAGAGAATAAGCATGGGAGAAAGAAGGGCTGCTTATGCACAGGGAGACAGCTCAGGGGGCAGGAGTGGACAGAGGGATGGACACAGGGAAAAGGTAACTATGGGGAGGAAGTAAGAGGGGAGATGTTGCATTGTGGTAAATTGTGGTCAATGTCATGAGACAAAGTGTATGTGAACTGCTGTATGGAAAGTGTATTTGCTCTGTACATTTTTACCCAAATCACAATTAAATAAACAAAAAAAAAAAGAAGAAGAATAGCCCAGAAAAGGCAACTCTATATAGTGAATATTTTCCCATTTTGATTAGTGGTTGCCTAGATCTGGGGGTGAAAATGGGCTTGAGGTTTCTTTCTGAGGTGACAGAAATTTTTCTAAAATTAGGTTGTATGATAGTTGCACAACCCTGAAAATATACTAATAATCAGTGAATTTACATTAAAATGGGTTAATTTTATGGAATGTAAATTATATCTCAATACAGTTTTAAAATAAAAACTAAGAAAGTCATAGATTTCTATAAAGCTTATCAAAGTACATACAAAAAGATCTAAACAAAATGAGTGAGACAAACATATTCTTAGATGGGAAGACTTAGTATCATAAAATGTCAATTCTCCCAAAATTAATATATAAATATAACGTACTTGCTATTAGAATTCCCAATGGATTTATTTTGAAATGGATAATTAGATTGAAAGAATCAAGAAAAGGAATAGTGTGGGATAGGTGAAGGACTTCCTTTATAAATACTGAAAGATGCTATCTGAAATCACTGTAATTAAAATTGTACATTACCAGCATATAATTAGACAGATGAGTGAAGCAGAATAGAGTGCTAGGTAGCTGACTTCAGTGAAATCCAAGAAAAGTTGTCAAGTTGCCCCTGACTCATGAAGACCTTGTACACAATGGGATTGGACCACTGTGATCCATAGGGTTGTCACTGACTGACTTTTTAGAAGTAGATCACCAGGCATTTCTTCCTAGTCTGTCTTAGTCTAGAAGCTCTGCTGAAACCTGTTCAGTATTAACCTTCCAGCAACAGATACTGGTAGCTGCACATGGGCTGCACTGGAGAGAGTCGAACCAAACCAGGGTCTCCCTCATGAGAGGTGAAAATTCTACCACTGAACTCACTTTATATTCATCAAACTGGAAAAGATTCAAGAGGGATTCCTGACATTAGCAGGACTTGGAGCGGGGGAAGGGTAGGTGTGGGTTGAGACTGGTTGGTGATAGAAACATGAATTATTAGGCCTGGAAAGTCCTCTATTAAAATTTTAGAAAATAGTCTGGAAAGACCTCTATTAAAATTTAAAATACCCATTTGTCCCCTGACTCAGCAAGTACGCTATAGACTTTGTCTATAGAAATCAAAGCACCGGAATGTAAGGAGGCACATATACAGATGCCCAGTGAAGCACTGCTGGAAGGCAAAGCACCCAAAAGCAAAAAACTAGAAAAAAACTGAATGCCCACCAATAGGGAATGGTTAACTACACTGTGCTATTGTCTGTGCCATGGAATATTATGTAATAAAAAAAAAAAGTCAGGTCTCTACTAAGTGACCTACAACTATTTCCAATTGTACTAAGTTCAAGAAAGTCAACTTGCAGACACAGATAGATGATCAATATGGGTACCTAGGAGTTCTGGTAGCATAGTGCCTAAGGCACTTGACTGCTGACCAGAAGGCTGGTGGTTCAAACCCACCAGCCACTCCT
>NW_006921641.1:13211666-13250828 GCF_000298275.1 Orycteropus afer afer
ATCTCATTTGGGTAAGATGGACAAATATAAAAGTAATCTATGTATAATATGTTTCCATGCAATAACATGTGTATGAAGTAAAATTTGGGTAGAAACTCCCAGTTTGTTCACAGTGCTGCACTGGTTACTGCAGGTGCAGAGGAGGTAGTTGGAGAAGAGGAGAGGAAAGGGACTGAGAATGGTAAACAAGGGGAAGTAAGGAAAAGAGAATAGATGCTGTGTGTGTGTCTGCCTAATGAGATGCAGGAAAGGATGGTCACAAAAATGTGCACATGGCTATCTTCCGGTTGTATGATTCCAGATAATTTCTACTTTCTTCCGTATAATTTAAGTATAGTTTAAATTTTTTCGCAATGAATATGTACTATTTATACAATCATGGAAAAAACACAGTAAGATCATTTTCCTTGAGACAAAACTATTTACTCATCCTTTCAAAAAACCAAAACCAAACTCACTGCCATTGAGTCGGTCCCGACTCATAGTGACCCCTCCTTGGGTTTCCAAGGCAGTATCACTATGGAAGTAGGTTGCCCAGCATTTACTGAGCCTCTATTATGTACCAAGCACAGTAGAAACCAACTATCATGGAGTCAACTCTGACTATGTGTGTCACAGATCTGTGATCCACAGGGTTTTCAGTGACTGATTTTTCAAAAGCAGATAACGGTAGGCACGTCTGGATGAACGGGAGCCTCCAACCTTTAATTTAGCAGCTGAATGCATTAACGGTTTGTACCACCCAAGGACTCACTGTGCACAGCACTTTATTACTAATCCTCACAGCAGTGCTGCAATGAATGAGGACACTGGAGCACAGAAAAGATGGGTAAAATCTAGATAGAAACACTCCATGTTATTAGTAATACCTCATAGATATTAAGTGTAGAGAGGCAAGTCTGAATCAGATGTAACTTGTAGACATTCTCTTTCCCACCTCTGCACTGCACTCTCACTTTCTGGTCTATACGATTCACGATATTTACCTTGTGCTGGCCAACTCGTGTGTCTCCTCATTCACCATGCTGATATTGACACCTGCCTGGAGTCCCTCACTGTCATTGATGGTGGGGTTCAAAATGAGAACTATAGAATCTCAGACTTTAAGAACCTTAAGTCTCTGTCTTTCTTATTGTTTCAGTCTGGCATTGCCAGAGGGATGAGGACTGGGCGTTAAAGGTATCTCATAGCCACCTCTCCTTGGGTTTTTGAGGCGGTACCTCTATGGAAGTAGATTGCCCAGTCTTCCTTCTGAGGAGTGGAGTCTTCCTTCCTTCTGGGTAGCAGTCAGATGCCTTAGGCACTATACCACCAGAGCTCCCAATATTTGGCATACCAAACAAACAAAAAAACTCACTGCCACGGAGTTGGATCCGACTCATAGTGACCATCCTTGAGTTTCCGAGGTGGTATCACTACAAAAGTAGATTGCCCAATCTTCCTTCTGGGGAATGGCTGGTGGGTTTGAACCACCAGCCTTTGGGTTAGCAGTCAACTGCCTTAGGCACTACGCCATCAGTTATCTCTGTTGATTACTTAACCCACTGCTGTCGAGTCAGATTTGACTCATATCGACCCCTCCTTGGGTTTCCAAAGCAGTATCACTATGAAAGTAGATTGCCCAACCTTCCTTCCGAGGAGTGGCTGGTGGGTTTGAACTGGTTAGCAGTCAAATGCCTTAGGCACTATGCCACCAGAGCTCCCATTGACTACTTAGGAATTGAAAAACACAGAAAGTCAAGCCCTGGCCTATCAGGCTCTTGACCATCTCTTCATCTGTAAGGTCTTTCTCATTGGTGATAACCATTATGAAAAACATTTTTTACACAATAAAATAAACTCTGATTACTCTAAGTTCACCATAGAACTTAACAAAAACCTATATATCCATCTTTACTAAGAACAGAGAATTCTACAGTTATTAGTAGGAAAGACATCATTTTCTGTGTTATTTGTTGGCTATCTGGAACATGAAGGACATAAACAAAGGTTCCCAAAGAAAGGAGGAACAAGAGATGTTATTTTAATGCAAGCTTAACAGGAGAAACAACAAACAAATATTGCATTTACGCACAAAAGTTTTTAGCTAAGCTGATTCCAATTCATAGCAACCCTTTAGGACAGAGTAGAACTGCCCCATAGGGTTTCCAAGGTTGTAAATCTTTACAGAATCAGACTACCTCATCTTTCTCCTGTAGAGTGGCTAATGGGTTTGAACCAACATTTTGGTTAGCAGCTGAATACTTGAATCACTGTTACCAGAGCACCTTAAACATACACACACACATTAAACTAACTATATTTTCAAATTTGTCATTGTATTGTCATTGATTTTAATGGTTGTTCTTAGGTGCTGTTGAGTTGGTTTCAACTTAGCTATTCTATATACAACAGAACAAAACACTGCCTGGTCCTGTGTCATCCTTACAATGAGCTGTGTTGGAGCTTATTTTTGCAGACACTGTGTCCATCCATCTTGTTGAGAGTCTTCCTCTTTTTTGCTGATCCGCTACTTTACAAGCATGATGTCCTTCCCTAGGGATTGGTCCTTTCTGATAACACATCCAACTTATGTGAGATGAAGTCTCACCATCCTTGCTTTTAAGGAGCATTCTGGCTGTACTTCTTCCAAAACAGATTTGTTCATTCTTTTGGCAGCCCAATCAATATTCTTCACCAATAACAATTCAAAGGCATCAATACTTCTTTGGTCTTCCTTATTCATTGTCCAGCTTTTGCATGTATATGAAGTGATTGAAAACACCATGGCTTGGGTCAGGTGCATCTTAGTTCTCAAAGCGACATCTTTATTTTTTAACACTTTCAAGAGGCCCTTTGCAGCAGATTTGCCCAATACAATACATCATTTGATTTCTTGATTGCTGCTCCATGGGCACTGATTGTAGATCCAAGTAAAATGAAATCCCTGACAACTTCAATCTTTTCTCCATTTATCATGTTTATTAGATCTAGTTGTAAAGCTCTTTGTTTTCTTTATGTTAAGATGTAATCCATACTGAAGGCTGTAGTCTTTGATCTTCATCAGTAAGTGCTTCAATTCCTCTTCACTTTAAACAAGCAAAGGTGTGTCATCTGCATATCGCAGGTTGTTAACGAGTCTTCCTCCAGTCCTGATGCTGTGTTCTTCTTCATGTAATACAGCTTCTTGGATTACTTGCTCAGCATACAGATTGAATAAATATAGTGATACAACTCTGACACAGCCTTTCCTGATTTTAAACTAAGCAGTATCCCCTTATTCTGTTTGAACAATTTCTTCTTACTCTACATACAGGTTCTGCATGAGCACAATTAAGTGTTCTGGAATTCCCATTCTTTGAAATGTTATCCGCAATTGTTATGATCCAAACACAACTGAATGCCTTTGCGTGGTCAATAAAACACAGGTGAACTTCTTTCTGATATTCTCTTTCAGCCAAGATCCATCTGACATCAGCAATGCTCCACATCCTCTTCTGAATCTGGCTTGAAGTTCTGACAGTTCCCTGTTGATGTACTGCTGCAATTGTATTCAGCAAAATTTTACTTACATATGATATTATTTGATAATTTATACATTCTGTTGGATCACCTTTCTTTGGAATAGGCTCAAATATGGATCTTTTCCAGTTGGCCAGGTAGTTGTCTTTCAAATTTCTTGGCATAGATGAGTGACCAGTTCAGTGTTGCATCCCTTGGTTGAAACATTTCAATTCATATCACCTCAATTCCAGGAGCCTTGTAAAGTATTGTAATGAAATGCACAAAGACCTGGAGTTAGAAAACCAAAAATGAAGAACAAGCTTGGCATTTCTCAAGCTGAATGAACTGAAGAAAAAATTTAAGCTTCAAGTTGCGATATTGAAGGATTCTATGGGCAAAAATACTGCACAATGCAGAAAGCATCAAAACAAGATGGGAGGGATACACACAGTTGCTGTACCAAAAAGAATTGATCTATGTCCAACCATGCTCCAAGCGGTAGCCTATGATCAAGAACTGACAGTATTGAAGGAGGAAATGCAAGCTGCACTGAAGCCACCATTGCAGAAAAACAAGGCTCCAGGAATTGAACTGATTTTAATTAGAAAAGAAAAATTGCTAAAGGTGATCTGGAGGCCCAGAAGAACTAATGGGTTTTTATAAATTCATGCAGATAAAGACAAAGTCTCGTCACATTTCACTCTCTCAGGCCTTCGTAGTCTTGCTAATCTCCTTAGCACACAGTCCACAGAAGGGCATACACAGGAAGAGATGGAAACACAGAAGGATGTGCTCAGCTGCACCCAGCCACCCTTGGTATCTGTCACCTGTGCCCCTGCTGCCATGCCTTGCTTCTCCAACACACCAGCCAAGCAGATCCTACCACATTCTTAGATCTGTTCTTTAGTTTCACACCCATTCCTTTGCCCAGAGTGTCCTCATCTCCAAATCCTGCCCAAACATCTCATCAGTAAAGACCTTTGCTGCATCCCAATGGCCACTTGGTAGCTCTGGTGGTGTAGTGCTTTGTGGTTTAAACCCACTAGCCACACTTACTCTCTTTGCCTGCATGCACTGCCCCACATTGCGTCCCTGACAGTTACACAATCTCAATTCTGAATGTGACTAAGCCTTCTTCAGGCTAGTGCCGGCTCTCTCCCATCAGCAGCAAATGCTCAGAAAATGTTAATCATCGTCTCTTTTGATCATGTATTCAAATAACCCTACTCTTGGATTTGTACCTGAGAAGGGATCTTTACCTTTAAAGGCACCTAGATGTTGTCAGAACTATCTAGGTCTCTTTCAGCCCTCTCAGAGTGGCTTCAGGACCACAGGGTGTGGCATGATGAGACTTTGGGGCAAACAGGGCACCTCTTCCTGGAGCACACTGATGGGGCCCTGTGCCTTACCTGTACGTATCTTCCAAAATTCCTTACATTTTAATATAAAATAAAAAGGGTACATTAAGAATTAGAGTGCAGATATTACATTAATATTTTTAAGACTGGAAGAAAAAAATGCTTCAACAGTCAGAAAAGGCCACATATTGTATGATTCCATTTATATGAAATGTCCCGAGTAGGCAAATCTGTAGAGACAGAAAGATTAGTGGTTTCTAGGAACTGGGGGAGGAGAGAAATGGGGAATGACTGCAATGACTATGGAGTTTCTTTCTGGGAGGATAAAGATGTTCTAAAATTAGACTGTGGAGATGGTGGCACAATTCTGTGAATATACTAAAAAACACGGAATTGTACACTTAAAATGGGTGAACTGAAATGGGTGAACTTTATCATCTGTATAGGTACACATTGTTTAATGTCTGTTCAGACAACATTTGACCACATATATTTCCATTTGTTTGGGGTCCCATAAGATTTTTTAAAAAGAAAGCAGCTTTCTCTTATTATTTCCCTCTAATGGTTTTAAAGATCCCAAACTCAGACTCTTGTAGCACTGGGCCACAGGCGGGATATAGGCAGGTGAGGCAGAGGACGTGGCTCTTGGGCTTTATCAGGCAGGACTCCACGGCAGTGAGTTTGGTTTGGTTTCGGTTTGGCAGCAGGCAGGTGGCAGTGGCAGCCAGCGCTACTCCTGCTTCTAAGGCTGGCGGGAAAGTGGGGCAGGGCTTGCTCTGTGCCCTCCCCACTAGCTTCCTCTCGCTTGACTCCCTGCCCTCTCAGCCGAAGCCAGTTCCTCTGGCCTCCACCAGTAGCTGTGGCACATGCAGCAACAGCAGCTGTGATGCGTATAACTGGAAGCAAGATCCACAAGGTTTTTAATATGGTGTTTGCACAATGTCCAAATCATATAATGTCCTATTTCACAGAACACACTGCCATCAACAGGCACATACCTGTAGATGGTTTCAATAAAGCTGTTAAAAAGGCTTCAAAGATGGGAGGGTAACCCCCCTTCCCTCTACACACACACACACACACACACACACAAGGCTTCAAAGATTTCTCAAACTTGGATCAGGATGCTTTGGGCTAAGCCCACAGGCTCCTAGGATATGGGCTCTTTCTTCTTTGCCATTGCAGCAAGTTTTAAGAAGCTGTCACAGGAAAGAAGGGAAACTCCAGCTTTATCCACAAGTCAAGAAACAGTTCCTAGGAGGGGGCTGGGGTATAGGTGTGGGAGACAGTGCCAAGACTGTCCCTGCTGCTCCTGGCCAGCAGCTGAAACCTAAACGTATAAATGGTGAGGGGTGAGGGGGTGGTGGGGTGAGGGACTGGAGCTGTTTCTGGGAGATAGATCTGCAGCCCATGTCAAGACCCTCCCTACCACAAAAGTCAAACCCAGCAGCACCAACAATCAGGGGCAGGCTAAGATGACTTCTACAATAGGTTGCAGAAATGAAAAAAGGTTACAAAATCGAGTGCTGACCATCCCCACAACTGCTTCTAGGAAATTCCTCTATACAGGTCCATCCCAGTCTCCCTTCCACCCCACCATCCTAGCCCTCAGCCACAGAGGCTGGATGTGTTGCTTACTGAGGACTTCAGGCAGCCTCATGGGGTCAGGAGCACAGATATCTCTGAAGCCAGATAGTTTAGAAAACTGTTTTTTTTTTTTTTTTTTCAATCTTAGAGCCCAGTTAAGCTAGAGAGAAAACCTCTTATCACTCCTGGTAATGGGACCTAGGGGTACCATAAGCAATAAATAAGCCCTAATCAGCCAAACTAGAAACACCCCCAACCTGCTTCCTGCTGACCCTCCTGTTTATAGATACCTTTCAGCCATAAATGCTCAACTGGTCCCAGCCAGACCCAGGAACATGTGTACAAGGAACAACTTTGCCCTCTAACTGAACCTGGAACATTAAAACTCAGGTCAAGGAACCAACAGTCACTAGAATTACATCATTGGTGCTACATGGACCCATTTCAGAGGTGAGGGTCCATAGCTACTTCTGTGGTAAGCTATAACCCCATCCACTATGAATAAGTCATGTCACTGCCCCCCAAAACTATGAATAACTCCCCAATTTCCCTGAAATCTATAAAACCCTGAAGCCACTCCTGTTCCAAGAAGCCATTGTTTAGTAGTTCTTTAGCCCAAACTGTCTCCATTTTTACTTGCCAAGTAAAATAGAGAACTTGCCTGAAAAACTTTTTGCTGTCTCTGACTATTCTTACTAGGGATAGGCAAGGACCCTTTGAATCCAACCAGAAATCTCTGATCCTTTTCTGTAACACCTCCATCCAGGCAGATAAACCCAAGACCAAACTCACTGCCACTGAGTTGATTCTGACTCATAGTGACCCCCACTGGGTTTGCAAGGCTGTAATTCTTTATGGGAGTAGACTGCCCCATATTCCTTCCATGGAGCGTGGCTGGTGGGTTTGAACCGATGACCTCTTTTTTTTTTTTTTTTTTTCTTTTTAAGTTTTTATTAATATTGCCTTTTGGTGTAGTGCCTAAGGCATTTGACTGCTAACCAGAAGGCTGGTGATTCAAACCCACCAGCCACTCCAGGAAGGTTGGGCAATCTACTTCCGTAGTGACAATGCCTCGGAAACCCAAGGATGGGTCACTATGAGTCACAATCAACTGAATGGCAGTGTGATGTGTTCGTTCATTTATTATCAGTATCTTTATAAATCTGATCTTTATTTGTCTTTAGAAGTTGGAAATAGTACCTTTATACATCTGTAAGTGAACATCTGAGAGTAACATCAGCAAATTACATGCTGCAACACTGTACATAGTACACATTACTCTCAAGAAGATGTACAAAAAAACCCAAAACCCAGAGTCATAAGTGTGTTTTGTTGTACCTTGAATATGTCTTAAGTCGGAGTTACCTGTATATGATAAACATTGAAAACCACATAAACAGTGACATTTCCCCTGGGTTTCTCCTCCAGAAACAAGCATCATCTGAGTTTAAACATATACGTGCAGGTTTTGTGCCTACATAATGTATTGTCTTTAGGTAGTACAAATCATCAGCATACATGAAGTATTTGCACCATTTTCTTCCCTTTCAGTGATATATACTGGAGAATTGTTTCATATGAAAACAGAAAGATCTGGCTTGTTCTTTTTGTTCCCATTCTTTGAAACTGTGGTACAATACATGACATAAAATCCTGCCCTTGTAATCATTTTTGAATATATAATTCAGTGGCCACTCCTCGGAAGGAAGATGGGGCAATCTACTTCCGTAGTGATACTGCCTCGGAAACACAAGGAGGGGTTGCTATGAGTCAGGCCCGACTCAACAGCACATAACAACAACAACAATTCCGTGGCATGAATTATATTTACAATGTTCACTATTTGCTTCTAAAATATTTTCATCACCTTACACAGAAACTCTGTAACCATTAATCATCAACACTGCATTCCCCGCTTCCCCCAGCCCCTAGTAACTGAGAATCTGCTTTCTGCCTCTATGGATTGTCCTATTCTGTATATTTCATGTAAATGGGATCATACAATATCAGTCCTTTTGTAACTGTCACTGCTTATAAATGTGTATATTCATTGAACTTTGTTTCTTTTCATTCCTTACTTGCTTCCTTTCTGCACTCAGCACATCAGGCTTGACCATCCCCTCTGTTTGCCAGCTCCTGTTCTAGGTGCCGAGGAGACAGCAAACAAACTGCCTTCATGAAGACTGGTGTCTGCTATGGGAGGAAGATATTAATCAAATACCATGAACAAGAATCTGTAATAACCCACAGTAGTTAGTGCCTTTTCCTTTTTAATGGCTGCATAATATTTCTTTTGTAAGTACGTATCATAATGTTTTTAATTAGCTCTCTAGTAATGGACATTTAGAGTGTGCCTAGTTTTTTGCTAGTACAAATAATGCTGCAATGAGACCCCTGTCTGTTTTTCATTGTGCACATGTGCTTGTATATCTTTAGGATAAATCCCTAGAAGTGGGTCAAACAGTGTGTGCAGTTATAATTTTGATCATGCCAAATTGCAGGTCTGCTGGTTTTAGTGGATAAGGAATCATGGTAGTCTCAGCAGCAACAGAGTGGCTGTCATAGATCATCACAGCTGTCAACAGCTGCTCATTTTACAGTGAAGGAAATTGAGGCATTTAGACTAAACTTCTTCTGTGCTCTCTATTACCTCTGCACAAATTATCATATTATCCAACCTGTCCACTTGTTAATCCTATACCTGTATGTTTCTATCTTTATATTCTTCAAAGCACCTAACTTAGCACCTACCACCAATTGCTACTGAGTCAATTCCAACTCATGGCAAATCCTGAGTGTGTCAGAGTAGAACTATATTCCATAGAGTTTTCATTGGCTGATTTTTTTAAAAAAAACCCTGGTTTTCCTTTTTTATTTATTTATTTATTATTGTGATTTGGGTGAAAGTTTACAGAGCAAATTCACTTTCCATACAGCAATGCACATACACCTTGTCTCATGACGTTGACTGCAATTTCCCACAATGCAACAGCTCCCCTCCCTCTTCCTCCCCATAGTTACCTCTTCCCTGTGTCCTTCCCTCCATGCATTGCTGCCCCCTGAGCTGTCTCCCTGTGCATACACAGCCCTTCTTTCTCCCATGATTGTTCTCTCCAAGGAGTGTATCTATCTAGTGTAAATGTTCACTTCATATGCCTGTCTTTTGTTTGGCTGGAAGCCACAGGTGTAGGTTCAACTCCAGACCTGAAGGGCAGCTAGGAGCCATAGTCTCAGTGGTTTCATCAGGCTCTATCAGAGCAGCAAACCTGGTCCACCCCCCTCCCCCCATTTTCTTTTTCAAATGATTTTGAGTTTTGTTCCTAATTGTTCTCCCACTCTATCCAGAACCTCCTACAGATATCCCCCGCCGAGTGGTTGACAGTGGTAGCTGGTCACCATCTAGTTCTTCTGGTCTCATAGTCATATAGGCTGAGGATCGCAAGGTATATCAGTCACTTGGACTAATTGTTTCAATGTGTCTTTGGTTTTCTTCATTCTTCTTTGCTCTGGATGTGGAGAGACCCATCGTTGCATCTAGATGGCTGCTTGCAAGCTTTTAAGATCCCAGTCACTACTTGCCAAAGTAGGATGTGGAGCAATGTTTGATGTAGTATGTTATGCTAATTGAGCTTGATGTCTCCTGTGACCATGGTCCCGAGCCCACAGGTCCAACTGCTTGCTCCCTCTGGGTAGCTGGCTGTGACCAAGAAGGGACTACAGCCTTGTCCATTGTCAGCTCTATGATACACCTGAGAATTCTTACAGAACATATCAATACACTTGTAGAAACATTGTCTGCCAACCCTATACATGGTCTTGGGCACACTCCACCCTGCACAGACATACCTAATAGTTCAGCCTGTCCACCCATCTATCCACCCATATATACATGTTTGCATTCACTGACAACACAGTACTGTATGTGCAAAAGGGTTCACCTTTGTTGTCTGTACCTCCCATGCACCTCTCTGTTTTCCTTTTCTTATTGGCTGATTTTTTGAAAGCAGATTGCCAGGCCTTTCTCCCAAGGTACCTCTGGGTGGACTCTATGAATATGAAACTCCAACTTTAGGTTGGCAACCATTTGCACCACCCAGGGGTACCTAAATAAAACTATTAACTCCACTTATGAATGTTTACTATGCATCCAACAGGCTCTGGATTTGTTATCCTATCAATCCTAACAAACCTGTGAAGAAGATACTAGCATATCAAGAAACAGATTTGGGAAGGGATGTTAAATGACTTAGGCAAAGGTCTCTCACATCTAGGAAGTAGCAGAGTCAGGATTCAAACCCTGGTCTCTTTCTCACTGCAAACTTCCTCCTGGAAATTACACTGCTCCTCCTAGGCACTCAATAAACTATGTAGATTTGAGAGGAGGTTCAAACCTATTTCAAACTTGTATTTCAGCACAAATTAAGTCCCTTTGCACTAAACTTCACTGGTACTGCAATGTTATTAAACTTCTCTCTCACTTGCCAGGCTGCTCCAACATTCATTTCCAGTTCCTGGCTATACATTCTCTTCCCAGCTATTTAGTGTTTACTTATGTATTGGTTGCTCCTCACAGCTGGTTCATCTCTCTCCAAAATACTGAGACCATTTAATTTCTCACAACTTCAGGTGCTATCTGCTATTACTTAAGAGACAGCACAATTTTATAGGCCTTATTATAAGTATCAGCTTTACTTGGAGTCCTCTGCCCTGCAAATTATTATTGTAGATCCTGTCTTTGATGATAGGTTATCACAGACAATTTTACTCCCCCTTTTATACAAAATCTATGATGACCAACTCGCTAACCAAGACAGAATAGTAAACATGTATGCTTTGTGAAGCTGGCCCTCAAGGCAAGGATTAAAACATTTATGTAGTTATTTTCACATGCAAATTACCAGGCACTACAGGTGAAATCCAAAAGGCTGGAGGTTCAAGTCCATCCAGAGGTGCCTTGGAAGAAAGGCCTGGAGATCTACTCCACCTACTTCTGAAAAATCAGTTATTGAAAATCCTACGAAGCACATTTCTACTCTGACACATATATTTTTTTGGTAGGGGGTGTGGTGGGGGAAGTTATGATTAAAATCACATCTCTGACACCAAATAACAAAATTTTTTAGGAAAAAAAATTTTTTTAAAGATAATTTCTGTTTTCACAAACTTATCTGCTAGATAAGCACAATCATATATATGACGTTCTGTCTAAAATAATGGAAAAATTGGGCATAACATAAACATTTATCAGTAAGTAAATGTTCATGTGGTAGTTAAGGCTGTGTGTCAGCTTGGCTGGGCCTGGATGAGTAGCTGAGCAGCTGGTTGTAGTTAGTCCCTATGATGAGACAGACAGGCAATCAACTCCATGGTGGAATCTGCCATGAGCAGCTGAGTAGATGCTTCAGGGATGTGGTCTACTTCCCGTATATAAGGAGAAGCTTTGGAACGGTCTCTAGCTTTTTGGCATGCGGGTAGCCGAGTCTTCATTCAGCAGCCTGCCATGCTCTGCCTATCTTGGGACTTTTAGTGGACTAGAATTAATGGCCTGCCATGTGGTTTGATAATATCGGGACTGTGCCTTTTTACTTGTCACCCTTGGGTTTGTCAGCCTCAGCAGCCAGCAGCTGCCTGAGTGAAGAAAAGCCTCTAGCTTCAGTGGGCCGGGAGCTAGAGGCAGAGCTGAAGCCCAAGGTTGAGGAGCTTTCACCCAGGCCCTAGAGCCTGGCACTTTGAACTCGGGTTTCTATCCTCCAAAAACTGTAAGAAAAAACTCCTGTTTGGGCAAACCATTCCCATTTGTGGTATATTCCTGTCAGAATGATACTAGGTAACCAAAACAGTTTAAACAGAATACAGTATACTCCAACGGGATGGTTTCAGTCATTTAAAAATACACATTTGTAAAGCAGGTAAAAATATGGAAAAGTTTTTTCTACTGTCAGGTAAAAGCAGAGTGGTATCCATGCTGTGATTACAACTCTGTAACAATTATGTAAGCAAGAACAATGGCTTGAATGGAACAAGTAAAAATTATATTAGCTGTATTAGCAAAATGGTCTAGAGGTAGTTTTATAATTGCTCAAATAATGGAATATTATTACATTTATACACTTTAAAGTACAAAATTAAATCTCATATTATGAAAGATAAGGAACATCTAAGTACTTAAGGGATTCAAGAGTTCAAGTAGTTACTCTAAGATTTAAAACAACGTTAAATCTGATTTTGCCTGCTTGCTTGAATGAGGAACATAAAAAATGGCAATAAAATTTAAAAAATCCTTCTCAGGAACAACTTGAGTTGTAAATGAGCTCCATAAAGAAAACCCAGCCCAAGCCAGGAATTCATATCTGCCTTAACATACTCCTTTTGGCTGCATGTTTCATTATTATCACACTATAACAGCTGCCGTTAAGTCAATTCCAATTCATGGTGACCCCATGTGTGTGAAAGTGGAACTGTGCTCCATAGGGTTTTCAGTGGTTGGTAGGTGTTTCTCCCAGGCACCTCTGGGTAGACTCAAACCTCTAACCTTCAGTTAGCAGCTGAATGCATCAACTGCTTTTACCATCCAGAAACTCCCATCATCCTATAATTACACCTGAATCACTGCCTTTCATCCAACTGGCCAAGTTTAGCATCACCACACGTGAAGACCAGCCATGGAGATGAGGTGGGTTTGCCTTTTAGCCACAATCTGAAGCCTACACTGCTTGTATCATTGTGCTTCATCTTTCTTGCTTTTCATTACTTTCCAAGGTTCTTTCTATCATAATCCATCTGTAAAAATCATGTCCATTTCATATCTTTTAGAAATCTGCAAAATATATGGTATAATTATCATTCTCAAATAATAAGTCTTAACTCTGTGATTCCAAATTGACAATTTTTTAGAGGAAGTATTTAAGCCATGTTCACACAGTTCAAAATTGCTATTTGACTCACTACAAGAAATAAAAGTCACTTGCTAATCTTTCCCGAGGCTGTTAGGACATCTCTGGAATGATCGTTGGATGAATGTTGCAATTATAATGTGACTTTCATCTTTTCCTTAAGAAACAGGAGTATAACAAACAATCTACAGGTAAACAGATGAGTGAACAGGCTGAATGATCAGGTATGTCTAGGCAAAATGGAATATACCCATGACCATACATAAGGTAGGAGCTCTGGTAGCATAGAGCCTAAGGCACTTGACTGCTAACCAGAAGGCTGGTGGTTCAAACCCACCACCCACTTCTCAGAAGGAAGGTTGGGCAATCTACTTCTGTAGTGATACTGCCTGGGAAACCCAAGGAGGGGTTGCTATGAGTTGGGTCCGACTCGATGTCAAATAACAACAACAATACATAAGGTTGGCATATGATATTACTACATATGTATTTGTATGTGCTATAAGAATACCCATATAAATAGACCTAACAAGGGGCAAACTTATGGTAACTTCTTAGCCACAATCACCACCCTGATGGAGCAAGTTGTTGGACCTGTGAGATCAGGACCATGGTCACGGGGGACAGCAAGCTCAACTGGCATAACATATTACACAAAAACATTGTTATACATCCTACTTTGGTGAGTAGTGACTGGGGTCTTAAAAGCTTGCAAGTGGCCATATAGATGCAACAACTGATCTATCCTCATCTAGAACAAAGAAGAATGAAGAAAACAAAAGATGCATGGATACAATTAGTCCAAGGGACTAGTGGACCCTGTAAACCTCAGCCTATATGACCATGAGACCAGAGGAACTAGATGGTGCCTGGCTACCACTATTAACCATTCAGAAATGGATCAGTACAGGAGATCCTTGATAGAGTGTGAGAACAATGTGGAATAAAACTCAAAATCATAAAAAAAAAAAAAAAAGTCCAGGTTTACTGGTCTGATAGAGCCTGGTGAGACCCCTGAGACTATGGCCCCTAGTTACCCTCCAGGCCTAGAACTGCACTCACTCCTGTGGCTTCCTGCTAAACAACAGGCATATAGGGTGCATACAGGGTGAATATTTACACTAAGAAGATACATTCCTTAGAATGTTCAATCACAGGAAGACAGAAGAGCAGTATTTGCACAGGGAGATAGCTCAGGGGGCAGGAATGCATAGGAAAGAAGGAGACAGGAAGAGGTTAACTACAGGGTGGCAGTGGGAAGAGAGCTGTTACATTGTGGGGCTTGCAGTCAATGTCATGAAACAAAATGTGTATTAACTGCTATATAGAAAATGAATTTGCTCTGTAAACTTTCACCCAAATCACAACAAAAATTAAAAAAAGAAGTAAGAGTGAGGAAACTATTGTAGAAGACTTTTAACCTTTAGGTTAAAAGTGTTCATTTCAGCTAATCAACCAGTTGTTTTATGGATAATTCCTGAAAGATAGTCTAATATTTTTTTTAACTGATAAATCACTATTTACAGAAGAATAAGAGTTTAAAACCAACCTCTGATTAAGCCACATGTCACTCTTCAGGATTTCTAAAATGATTTAATCACAAAATTGCATATCTTGGACTGTCTAGTTTTTTAAAAAAATTCACCATTCATTTTATTGTTTGCTACAATCTTTGAAAGCAGAATATTTGCATACCCTTGAGCCAGTAATTTCACTCCGAAGTATATACCCAACAGAAACATATATTTTGATATGTTCATCAAAAGACACAAACTAGAATGTTCACAGCAGCATTAATCATAATAACCTCAAACTAGAAACCACCCAAGTACCCATTAACAACATAATGGATAAACTGCGGTTAACATTCACACAATGGAATGCTATATAGCAATGAAAAAGAACCAAAATGCAACAATCAGAGGAATCTCTCAAATAGAACATTGAGCCAAAGATGCCACTCGGAAAGAGTCCCTACTACATGATTCCGTTTGTAAAAAGCCCAAAACAAGCAATGCTAATCTATGCTGTAAGCAGACATGAGAGTGGTTACCTGGGAGGTAGAACACTGACTGGGAAGGGACACAAAAGGGATGTCTGATGCTGGTAAACTTCTATTTCTTGATCTGAGTGCTGGTTACATGGATTTGTTTAGTTTGTGAAAATTCAACAAATTATATTCTTATAACTTGTATACTTTTCTATATGTCTGTTACACTTCAATGAAAAATTTTAAAAATCAAAATGTCTTTTAAAATATATCCCCAAATAGTAGGGCTGTGTATGCACAAGGGGACAGCTTGAGGGGCAGGAGTGCATGGGAGGGAAGGACACAGGGAAGAGGTAACTATGAGGAGGAAGTGGGAGGGGAGCTGTTGCATTGTGGGAAATTGTAATAAATGTCATGGGACAAAATGTATGTGACCTGCTGAATGGGAAATGAATTTGCTCTGTAAACTTTCACCCAAATCACAATAAAAACTAAAAACAAACAAAAAAAATCCCCAGATGTTCCTCATAAAGTTGAACCTAGAACTATCACATGACCCAACAGTCCCAATCCTAGGTACATCCCCCAAAGATCTGAAAGTAGATACGTAAACAGACACATGTACATCAATGTTTATTTCAGCACTTCACAATAGCTAAAAGATGGAAACAACTGAAATGTCCATCAACTGATGAATGGATAAAGAAATGTGGTACATATAAACTGAAATATTCAGCCATAAAGAGGAATAAAGTCCTGATGCAAGCCACAACATGGCTGAACCTTCAAAATATGTTGAGTGAAATAAGTCAGTCTTGAAAAGACAAATACCGTTTGATCTCATGTATATGAAATAGGCAAATATATAAAACACCAACCAAACCCACTGTCACTGAGTTGAATTCCAACTCATAGCAACCCTATAGGAGAGTAGAACTCCCCCCATAGAGTTCAAGATGCTGTAATCTTTATGGAAGCAGACTACCACATCTTTCTCCTACAGACTGACTGGTGGGTTTGAACATCTGAACTTCCCATTGGCAGCCAAGTGCTCAACCACTGTGCCATCGGGCCTCCTTAAGCAAATACATAGAAAACCAAAATTATTAGTGGTTACCAGGCAGTGGTGTATATAGACCAAGAGGCAGTCATTCAAACAGAACAAGGTCTATGGCTGGGTGGTATCCTTTCACCGTCTTCATTCAATCTGTATGCTGAGCAAATAATCTGAGAAGCTGGACTGTATGAAGAAGAAAACATGGCATCAGGAGTGGATGAAGACTCATTAACAACCTGCAATATGCAGATGTCACAACCTTGCTCGCTGAAAATGAAGAGGACTTGAAGCATTTACTGCATTTATGATGAAGATTAAAGAAACAGCCTTCATAAGGATTATACCTCAACATAAAGAAAACGGAAATCCTCACAATTGGACCAATATGCAACATCATGATCAAAGGAGACTGAAGTTGTCAAGGATTTCATTTCACTTGGATCCATAATCAATGCCCATGAAAGTAGCAGTCAAGAAATCAAACAATGCATTGCACTGGGTAAATACACTGCAAAAGACCTTACAGCATAGATTAGTTTTGCCTGTTCTGAGATTTTTACAAATGGAATCATCTAGTAACTTTAAAGTGCTAAAAAGCAAAGATGTCACTTTGAGGATGAAGGCACACCTCATCTAAGCCATGGTGTTTTCACTTGCCTCATATCCATGTGAAAGCTGGACCATGAATAAGGAAGATCGAAGAATTGATGCCTTTTAATTACGGCATTGACAAAGAATACTGAATATACCATGGACTGCCTTGGAAGAAGTACAGCCAAAATGCTTCTTAGAAGTAGCGATAGTGACATTTCATCTTACTTTTTGGACATGTTATCAAGACGGACAGTCCCTGAAGAAGCACATAATGTTTGGAAAAGTAGGGGGACAGTGGAAAAAAGGAAGACTCTCCATGAGATGGACTGACACCGTGGCTGCACCAATGGGCTCAAACATAGCAACAGTTGTGAGGATGGTGCAAGACTGGGCAGTGTTTCCTTCTGTTGTACAAAGGGTCACTATGAATATAACAACCAGGGGTGGAAAAGGAACCCTGGTAGCTCAATGGTTAAGCACTTTGCTGCTGGTTAGTGGTTCAAACCCACCCAGTGGCTCTGTGGGAGAAAGACCTGGCTTTCTGCTCCCATAAAGGTTACAGCCTAGGACACCCAACAGGGCAGTTCTACTCTGTCATGAGGGGTTGCTATGAGTGAACAATCTAGCCCACAGCACCAAACAGCAACAGGGGTGGGAGGGAGGAGAAAGAGGGAGTTTTGACTCAGTATCCTCCTGGTGATGGGACAATTTGGAAAAAGATAGTGAGAATGGTGGCATAACTTCAAGAATGTAATCAATGCCACTGAATTGCACATGTAGAAATTGTTGAATCACTGTACTTTTTATTGTGTACATTTTCACCATGCGTACACAGAAAAAAAAAAAAAAAACCACCAACCCTACCTTCTAAAAGTCACTGTTTTATGAATGTGTACAGTGAACATTAAAACTCGATTAACTTCATTCAGATTGAAACAGCTTTCCTTACATATGTTGGAAACAAGAGGGAAAAGACATTAAATGAAAAAGAAAGTGGGAGCTGTGTTTGAATTTTATAACAGAATGAGTATATCAATGCACAAGAACAGAAATCTGTTTGAAGTGGTAAAATGACAAAAGGCGAGACTTGTGCTTCAATAGTGAATCTTGCTCTGCAGAAGGACAAAGAGAAGGCAGGAGCAGACAAAAGAAGGAAGAATAAAGACCCAGAGCCTGAGAAAGTGGAATGGGCCTAAGGAGGGTGTGAAGTCAACAAAGGCACAGTCTGGGAAGAGACACTGAGGTGACATAAAGAGGGCGTGACTGAACACTGGGCACTGCCAGTATGTGGGAGACACATTCACAAGGAGTTAAAGACAAACCCAAAAAACTTTGCCAAGCCAATGAAAATGGACAAATGTTGGAGGGCAGGGAGTGACACAGCACTCAATTCAGAAGGCAGAAATTCTCCTTTTTTTCAAGAGAATCTGGTCATTCATAAGACCTCAATCTCATTTGGACCAAATGATTTTAAATTTAAATGGGAAGTCAAAGGTCTCAGGAGCTGGAAAATATAATCTAAATCATTCAGTCAGTCATTCTTTTAATAGTTCCTATCAAGTGCATACTCTGAACTGTATTTTGTGCTGGAAGCTATAGGAAGGAAACAAGAGGTCCAAATTCTAATCTAAACCTGGAGAGAGGTGCATACTTTGTAATGGGACATCCCATTGCTAAGCTCTTTATCAAAACAAAATAAAAAACCAAGCCCGCTGCCATTGGGTCAACTCCAACTCAGTGACCCTATAGAGCAGAGTAAAACAGTTCTGTAGCGTTTCTAATCTTTACAGAAGGAGCCCTGGTGGCACAGTGGTTAAGTGCCCAGCTGTTAACCATAAGGTTCAGCCCTTCTGCAGGAGAAAGACGAGGCAGTCTGCTTCCATAAAGATTTACAGCTTTGGAAACCTTATGGGGCAGTTCTACTCTGTCCTCTAGGGTCAGTATGAGTTAAAATTGACTTGATGGCAGTGGGTTTTTAATGGGTTATAAGTCAGAATTTACTTCAAGACACATGAAAACAACAGTAAGGTTCTCAGCTTGGAATAGTGTTTAAAAGCATGGATCCTTGGGTCTGAAGCCTGGCTTTATCACTTCCTCACCTGGATATCGACTGGGGATAATCAAAGTACCTAACTCATACAAGAACTAGAACAAAACCTAGCATAGTGTAAAGACTTTGAAAGTGTTTGTTAAATAAATATTTCTGTGGGGCCAAATTATAGGACATTCTCAACTGCTTAGCTGGAAAAATTGAGATGTTCTTATTCCCCATAATTTGTCATTGACCAAACACAACTGCTCTTCCTCACCCCAAAAACAGAACAGCCTTGGAATAATAGCTCCCCACTAGTCAGTTCCTGGGGTCTGACTGTTCTAGCTGGTGCAAGAGCAAGGTGGGACACCAGGCCAGCCCTACACATAGGGCAGGTTCAGCAGAGCTAGGCTCAAAGCATTTCTGGAACATCCTTAACTCTCCAAGTGATCAGCTGCTGAAAACAGCTGTGCTCAAAGAAGCTACAGGGGAACCAACTCAGCACAGAGCTATTCCTACCAGTTACAAGGGTGGGAGTTTCACAAAGTCCCATTCATTCTTTCTGTTCTTACTGTTGATATCCCACAACTCCCTGCCCTGGCCCCTTGGGATGAAAGATTAAAGAGGCAATCAAAATACTGTTTCGGTGAGCACACATTCTGGGGAGAAGATTAGGATGAGAAGTATGATAGGAATGATAACTGAGATTTATTGAAGCAGGCATTGCTCTAAGCACTGCACATGTTTAACTCATAGTCTTCCTAACAACTCACCCTATGACGTCCACTCCACTCACTGCCGTCAAGTCGGATCCGACGCATAATGACCCCTCCTTGGGTTTCCAAGGCGGTATCACTTCAGAAGTAGATTGCCTAATGTACCAAATGTGAGTGACCAATATGGCAGCATTGAGGATGAGAAAGACAGAGAGAGTTACATGGGCAGTACAAACAACAAATATGAACCCCTTTGTAAATACAATACTGAGTTGTTAATGAAAGCAAACATGGGTATAGGGACGGATAGATGGGTGAACAAGCTAAACAATTATGTATGTCTAAATGGAGAGTGTATCCAAGATCATATACAGGGTTGGCAGACAATGGGCCTCTCGAAGAGTATGAAGGGATGGACACTGGGAGGAGGTAACTATGGGGAGGAAGTGGGAGGGGAGCTGCTGCATTGTAAATTTTGGTCAATGACATGAGACAAAGTATATGTGAACTGCTGTATGAAAAGTGAATTTACTCTGTAAATCTTCACCCAAATCCTAATTAAAAAAAAAAAAAAAAAAGAAGTAGATTGCCTAACCTTCCTTCCAGGGAGTGGCTGGTGGGTTTGAACCACCAGCCTCCTGGTTAGCAGTCAAGTGCCTTAGACAACATGCTACCAGAGTGCAATTATCCCCATCTTACAGATGAAGAAACTAAGTCCCTGAGACAAGATAATTCACCCAAGGACAGAAAATGATAGAGTTGGGATCTGAATTTAGGACTTAGCCTAAGCTCTAATTCCTGTGCACATAGCCTCAAAGTCCCAATAGCAAGGAAGAGGTCCAGGCAGGAAGAGGCAAGGCAACAAGTGCAAAACTGAGCTGTGATTAAAGGGATGGCTGAGCTCTGGTAGCATAGTGCCTAAGGCACTTGACTGCTAACCAGAAGGCTGGCGGTTCAAACACACCAGCTGCTCCTCAGAAGGAAGATAGGGCAATCTACTTCCATAGTGATACTGCCTTGGCAACCCAAGGAGGGGTCACTATGAGTCGGGTCCAACTCAACGGCACATAACAACAACAACAACAATGCAGTAGCATGTTCAATCCTGGGTCAGAGCAGCTATTAAGGAAGAAATTCATGGCGAAGAAGAGGACAGGGACAGGGATGGATACTACAAAAGAAGCCTATACCAAGTCCTCAAGCTTTATTTTGGCCAACTGTGTAAACTTCCCCCACTGTGTAACTGTTGCCAGAGGTGGAAACAAGCAGTGCATTGAGAACAATGCAACTTCCCTGGCTTAAATGAGCATTTCAGGGAAGCAATGCTGAGAATAGCCAGATCCGCAGGTCCCATTAACATCTTTGTTTACCTAGCTAAGGTCCCCAACCTCAGGAAGATGGAGGTTAAAAATGGCATCCCAGAATTCTAGGAACATAAAGTCCTCTGTGGCCACTCTGCCTCTCTCCACCTGAGCCCTATCTCCTGAACTCTTCACAGGGGCAGCCTCAGCAGAAGGTGAGAAGTAGATGCTCTTTTCTCTCCACCTTCCCTGCATAAATGTATTGGTCCCTAGCATTCCTCATCTATGGATTCCTGGATTCATGAGGAAAGGACTGAGCTGGATATTCACATAACAACTTTAATAGAATTATTTTTTTAAAAATTATATTCTTTTAAAAAATCTACAGAATTATTACATAAAAGGATAAACCAACATACATTCTTTCCTGAAACTTTTTCCCTTGGGTAATAACATGAAAACATTATTTACCATTGAAGTTCTTTCATGAGAAATACTCCTGGTTTCTAACCTTGGAATTGCTGGTTTTCACCTCTCTGAAAAAAATATATATATTAAGAAACCTACTTCTGTCAAGCCTATTCCAACTCATGGTGACCCTATAGGACAGGACTAGAACTGCCCCCATAGGGTTTCCAAGGCTGTGAATCTTTACAGAGGTAGACAGACTCATTTTTCTCCCACAGAGCCTTTCAGTTAGTGGCTGAGTGTTTCACCTCTGTGCCACCAGGGCTCCATATAGAACCAAAAATCAAAAACCAAACTCACTATCGTCGAGTCGATTTTGACTCATAGTGACCCCTCCTTGGGTTTCTGAAGCAGTATCTCTGTGGAAGTAGATTGTCCAGTCTTCCTTCCAAGGAGTGGCTGGTGGGTTTGACTCGCCAGCCTTCTGATTAGCAGTCAAATGCCTTAGGCACTATGCCACCAGAGCTCCTAGGCTCCATATATTGTTGTTGTTGTTGTTGTTTGCAGTCGAGTCGACCCCGACTCATAGCGACCCCTCCTTGGGTTTCCGAGGCAGTATCACTACGGAAGTAGGATTGCCCAACCTTCCTTCCGAGGAGTGGCTGGTGGGTTTGAACCGCCAGCCTTCTGGTGAGCAGTCAAGTGCCTTAGGCACTATGCTACCAGAGCTCCTAGGCTCCATATATAGTGATGGTTAATTTTATGCGTCAACTTGGCTAGGCTATGGTTCCTAGTGGTTTTGTTAAACACAACAGTAGCTGTTGTTCTTCATGTAATCTAATGCAATCATTTTCCATCATGTAATGTAATCAATCAATTAGTTGAAAAGGGAGTTCTTTAGGGTGTGGTCCACCTTCAGACTATAAATAGATATTTTGGCAGCACTTCTGCTCTAAGGAGCTCTGGTGACACAGTGCCTAAAGCATTTGACTGCTAACCAAAAGGCTGGTGGTTGAAACCCACCAGCCACTCTGCAGAAGTAAGATGGGACAATCTACTCCCATAAAGATTTACTGTCTTGGAAACCCAATGCAGGTTGCTATGAGTTGGAATTGATAGCAGTGAGTTTAGTATTTTATTCTACTCTCTCTGGACTCTGGACTCTTTCCATTGCCTGACCCACCTAACTATGGATCTTGGGACAGAAGCCTGCCTGCATAAGTCTCCACACTGCTGGTCAGACCTACACATTTTCGACAAGTCAGCTCCTCAAATCCTCAATTTTTGGACTTTCCAGGCCCCACAACTAAATGAGTCAATCCTTGTAAGTAAATCTCTCTATAGATACAAAATTAAAAACATCCTACAAGCAAAATCCCAGCTATTTCTTCCAAAAGTTTTGTAAATTCTGAGAGGTGCCTCATCAAAGCACCATCCTTAACCAGTTAGACACAGTCCACGATTGCCTTCCTGAGGCCACTCACTACAATGCAGACCAGAGAGCTTTCAGGATTGCCAAATACCATTTATTCTGGGCAAGAGCCAACAATCACATCACAGCCCTTCACGTTTTGCACCAATTTGTTTAAAAAAGAAAATCTTGTCAGTTTCAAGACTATGTTAAAAGAGTCAAAAAGTTCATCTAAATCAAAAACCAAATGCACTGCTGTGGAGTCGGATCCGACTCATAGTGACCCCTCCTTGGGTTTCCAAGGTGGTATCACTATGGAAGTAGATTGCCCAATATTCCTTTCGAGGAGTGGCTGGTGGATTTGAAACACCAGCCTTCTGATTAGCAGTCAAATGCCTTAGGGACTATGTCACCAGAGCTCCCAAAAAGCTCATCAGTTACCATAATGGCAAATAAGTCTCATTGATTAGTTCTATGATGTTCTCTGTAATTTAGCTAAGCTTCTTCCATTTCTGAAACAAACATGCTTCTGCTTTTTTCCTTTTGAATATATGCCAATTTAAAATGATAAGCCTTATGCTAAAGAGTTACCTTTAACTTGTCAGCTAGATAATTATCAAAGAAAAACTCTGGCTTTTGACTGTCATTTCACATGTCAAGGCGCTGCAGCTCCAAATGAAACGTGTTTAGACAGTGAGCAAGGCTGGTACATAGTACTGCTGAATCCATTTATGTGTTTCCATTTCTGTTCATCTATGTTCCTGTGGACAGGAAGTCACCTCCTATCACAGAGCCATCCCAATCTTAGGTCAGGGGACAATATCTGCCAAGGACACACTCACTTGGGTGTGGTCACTGGCAAAGGGAAGCACACTGGTCCCCAGTCTGCAGGCTCTAAAACCAGGAGCCACACCCTTAGAGGGCAATCTCCACTTCTCTCAGATTTTACCCCGGTTCGCACCAGCCCGGGTGGATCACTCTAGGAACGCACAGCCAACCCTTCGACGCGTGGGTTGCCTAGCAGACAAAGCCAGCTGAACCCGAGAATCCGCTCTGCATCAGGACGAACTCCGGCCCCTATGACTGACCTGAATTGCCGAGGTGCGGCTAGGAGCAGCGAACCAAGTCTGCTGTCTGCTGCTGGTCAACCGCACGAGGCCGGCCGGCTGCAGCGCGGCAGCCAGAAGGCACCAGAAGCCAGGCCCCGCGGCAGTGTACTGGCGCTACAGGCTAGAGGGACGTGCATCTCCCACCCCGGAATTCAAGGCTGGGCTGGGTGTCCCAATGCCAATCCCACAGAGACGAGCACGGATTGTTCTTCGTCCCCACATGCCCTGAGATTTCTCTGGGTCTATATTTTTTTTTTGCGCAGAAAACTAATAACTTAAGGTTGGGGGGGGGGGCCTAGTTCCGTTATCGGGTGCATACTAGTGGCGGCTATTGTTCTCCGAATCTCTCCGGCGATAAACGTCCCCCATTCTGCCTTCCTGGCAGCATCTGCCGCCGGGCAAAGCCTCCCAGCCTGCGAAGAAAAGGGTGTGCTAGGGGCGCTGCGGATTATGAAAACCCTGAATCCCCAGGGGCTTGTCTCATGCCGGGAGACAAAGCTCCTTGCGCGGTCAGCCCAGCCCCGTCCAGGATCCGCCATCCTGGGTCCGAGGGCCACGCCCAATCGGTCACCTGGGCCACCAGGCCCCACAACCTAGAGCTGAGGGTCTTAAGGCCGGACACCAGCCTCTCAGCTGCTCGCCCCTCCCCACTCGGGAGACACCCTTCCCCAGGGGGAGCCCTCCCCCACATAGTGCGGGGTCTGCTCCTCCCTCACGTCTTCATCCTCAAACCCAGACGGTCTCCACCCTCCTGCATCTCTCCTCCCCTCCTCATTCTTCAGTCTCTAGTCGCCGCCACCTGCACCGAGCTCCTTCCCTCTCTCCTCAGACTCGGCCCCTTTCTTATTCCTCCTCCAACCCTTATCCCCACTCCCCCTGACCCCTCGGCCAGTCACCTGTTTCCACCCAGCTTTCTCATATACCCTTCTTTCCCAAGCTTTGCTCAAACCAAGGCCTTTGCCTCCCCTTCTCCCCATCTCGGCTTCTCCCCATCTCACACTCCTCTTCCTAGGCTCAGGGCATCACTGTCCCGCGCCCGCCAAGCTTGATGCTGCCGGGCGAGCTCCTGCGCTGGGCTCAAGTGGGGGGACCCGGTTCGGCGCCGGATCCCGGCTAGACAGTGGCGGGAGGCCTTTGTGGTTTAGCAGGTGCCTCCCAGGCGGCAAGCGACTCAGCTGGGTTAACCCAGACGGGTGAACCGGTCTAGATTGGGCAAATCCCAACCCCAAAGCGAGATGGACGGAGGGTGTTGCGTATGGACCGTAGGGAGGAGGCCCAAGGCAGCACTAATTCAGGAACCCAGGCAGGGCCGACACGAGGAAAGAGAAGCCCCCTCCCAGCTTCCCAGCCATTAGTGTCCCTCGAGAAGCAAGTGCTGGGCCACCTACTGTGTGCTAGGCGTGAAACCCTTTCAACCAAGCCGCCTCTTCATCCTAGTTCTATGCAATCCCACGAACATAAATTAAACGCCTACTGTGAGAAAGGCACCGCACCGCGCTCTGTAGGTTTACAAAGAGGGCCCGATTCAGGCCTTAGTTTAGTCGAGATGGATGCCCCCACCCAATTCCAAACCACATCTCCCACCGCGTCCCCTGCAGCTTCAACCCTTAGGGGCACTCTCATCCCCGCCCTTTTGTGCGCCTCGCGGAGAAACAGGGAGGAGGCAAGATGAATGTCCCAGCCCGGGGAGGGTAAGCCCACCGCCCGCCCCGCCATCACCCACTCCTCCGGGATGCTGCGGCTGCGAGGATCCGTCGGTCGGTCCGTCTCTCCTGTTTGGCCGCGGCGCGCGAGCTGCGGTAGCTGCGGGTGCTCGGGGCGGCGGCGACTGCTCGCGCGCTCGAAGGATCGCCGCCTTAGCGCGCCTGGAGCTGGCGTCCAGAGCCTTGAAGGGGGAGGTGAAGTGGGTAGGGGCTAGGGGTAGTCTCGGCCAATCATGGATCAGACGGCTCCGCCCCAGCACTCCCCACCTCGCGCTAGCAGGTTAGGGGAAGGCGGGGGCAGGAGGCGCCCCGCATATTCCGCGTCCGCGCGGCAGCCGCCTTGGGACTACAACTCCCGACAGGCCCTGCGGCAGGGCCAGGGTCCAAGAGGGGACAGAGGGCGCGTCCTGGGAACCCGCTGACCCCCCTCACGCCCTTCTCCAGATTCCTTAAGGTTTCCATGGTGACTCATGACACATCACAAAGCCCGGGTGCTCCGAGGCGCTGATGCACGAGTCCTCTGGGAGGGCTACGGGGCGGGTCTAGAGGACACACCGCCTCCCCTCCCCCACCGGGTCCTCACCCGAGGATCTGAAACAATGCCCAGGCCGCCTCTCCCGGGCTGCTGCCGGGCCTGCCCTTAGTTGCCTTGGTCTGGCCAGGCCCACTTGGTACCCGCCGAGACCCGGTCTAACGCCTTTAAAGCGGGCGCCCTGCAAGACTGAAGGATGAGAAGGTGGACGGGGACGGGGGCGGTTAGTCGTAGGAAAACTGTTCTCACGTACAAAGTAGATGGTCACTCGGTGCCATCTCAGTTCACATCTGTCTCCCCTGAGGTCTCGAACCCGATGTTTGTTCTCTTGGGGGCGAAGATTTCTCTCTGTGCTGCTGTGGGGCTTCTCCTCCCAGAGCCCTCAGGCCTGTCCTACCTCCTTTCAGGGGATAGTGGGGGTCTCTGGAAATGTTTTATAATCCAATTTACATTCGCTGCACCTTTTTTCTTCACATTTTAAATAAACTCTAAATGCCATAAAAACAACAAAGCTAAAAAAAGGAGACAGGAGGATCCTTTTGTCCCACGTTCCTAGCTAATCCCCTTTCAAAGGTTTGCAGATGTCTGTGTGATTGTAATAATAGTTTAGGTACGGTTTAGTAATCTATCTTCTCGTTTGATGTCTTTCAGAAGGAGTTGGTCATGATTAGGTGTTAAAATGCAACACTGAATCCTCACGTACAATGCCATCCTGAGGGACCCTCACGGCTACTACGGAAACCCCATCCCTCCAGGGCTCCGGGGATGGTTTGGGAGGGAGGGAGTCCCCTGGCTGCCTCAGTCACACAAGCATGGTCCGGTGAAGTCGTTCCCTGCGGGACATTTTCAAAGAAGGCGGTGCTTCACTATTCTGGAGGGTTCCCACTCCGCGGTCTCAGGAAAACCTACGCAGGCGCGGGCCCAGCAGAGCCCACTGAAACAACGCCCAGATGGGACTACCGTCTCTGTTTTCCTTCCCGGTGGACCCAGGGCCTGGACCAGGCTGGTGTTTGGTGAAGATGCAGTTCTAGATTACCCCATTGGGTCTTCATTTCTTCTGCGAGGCTGATTTGCTTCTCTCCGCGCCACCCCTCCACTCTCGCCATCGTGAGCTTAAACAGGGAGCCTGCAAAGGAGTGTAGGCGCCAACCCTAAATAAAGCATCCCCAGCCCAGGGGAGCCAGAGATGTGGCTGTGAAAATTTAAGGGGTAGTGCTGGTTCTCTTTCCACTGCCAGCTTGGGAAAATACCCTAGGAATACTCCAGGCTGCCCAGCCTCGCACCTAGACAGAAGGATTTAGGCAAAATGAGTGGAGCCTAGGAATGCAGCAGAGAATCCTAGAGTAAGGTTCTAGGCAGCCGAGACCTACACAGCTCTCCGCGTTGGGTCCTGCCTAAGGGAGAGGTCGCCCTCTAGTGGCAGAAACATTTATGCAGCATTTGCTGTAAGGTGCCGTCGAGTTGGTTCCAATACTACAGAACCAAACACAACTCTGTCCTGCGCTATCCTTACAATCGTTGTCATCCCTGAGCCAATGCATCTCGTTGAGGGTCTTCCCTGTTTTCGCTGACTATCTGCTTCACCAAGCATGATATCCTTCTCCAGGGTTAACCTCTTCTGACAACATGACCAAAGTATGAGAGACGAAGTATGGCCATTCTGGCTTCTAAGGAGTATTCCGGCTGCACTTCCTCCAAGACAGATTTTTTCATTCTTCTAGCAGTCCATGGTACAGTCAATATTCTTTCCTGATGCCACAATTCAAATGCATCAATTCTTCTTTGATGTTCCTTATTCGTTGTCCAGCTCTCACATGCATAAGAGGCTATTCAAAATACTGTGTTTTGGGTCAGGTGCACTTCAGTCTTCAAAGTGACATTTTTGCTCTTCAACACTTTCAAGAAATCTTTTGCAGCAGATTTTCCCAATGCAATACATCATCTGCTTTCTTGACTGTTGCTTCCAAGAGCATTGACAGTGGATGAAAGTAAAATGAAATCCTTGGCAACTTCAATCTTTTCTCCGTTTATCATGATGTTGTTTATTGATCCAGTTGTGAGGATTTTCATTTTCTTTATGTTGAGGTGTAATCCACACTAAATGCTTTGGTAATTGATCTTCCTCAGTAAGTGCTTCAAGTCTTCTTCACTTTCAGCAAGCAAAGTTGTGTCACCTGCATATTGCAGGTTGTTAATGAGTCTTTCTCCAATCCTGATGTTGCATTCTTCTTCATACAGTTCAGCTTCGCAGATTATTTACTTAGCATACAGATTGAATAAGTATGGTGAAAGGATACAACCCTGATGCACACCTTTTCTGATTTAAAGTCATGTGGTATCCCCTTATACTGTTCAAACAACTGCCTCTTGATCTATGTGCTCCTTATGAGCACATTTAATTGGTCTGGAATTCCCATTCTTCACAATGTTATCCATAATTTGTTATGATTCATGCATGTGGATTCTGTGCTTCTTTGCTTTCTTGAGTCTATCTCCCCTGATTGAGGAAAGAGTTGCCTCTAGGTCATAGGTCTGCCTGGAATTTGATGAAGGTTGCATCCAAACCTGAGGTTGCAAATGTTCTCAGTACTTGACTGTATCATTTGCTTGTTTATTTGTTTTTAATCTAGGCTCTCTCTCCTGAGAAGCAGAATCCGCAAAGGATGTTAAACATGCCTCAGTTGGAATCCTTGCTTCCCCAGCTGTGGTAGTTAAGATTGTGTGTCAACTTGGCTGGGCCGTGAGCCTGAGTGGCTTGGCAGCTGCATGTAATCATTCCCCATGATGAGATTGGATGTGTAATCAACTCCTTGTTGGAATTTGCTGTGAGCAGTTAATTAGTTGGAAGGGAGTTTCCTGCAGAGTATGGCCCACTTCCAGTATATATGGAAACACAAAAACACAATGCAACCACTGCCATGGAGTTGGATATGACTCATAGCGACCCCTCCTTGAGTTTCTGAGGCTGTATCACTTGGAAGTAGATTGTTCTACTTTCCTTCCAAGAGTGGCTGGTGGGTTTGAACCACCAGACTTCTGGTTAGCATTCAAATGCCTTAGGCACTATGGAAAGGATCCTGCCTGGGTTCATGAGTCTTCATCTCCAGTTTCTGAACCTGAATCTGCCATGTGGCTTGCTAATCTTGGGATTGTGCCATTTTGCTTGTCAATCTTGGCTTCATCAGCCTTAGCAGCTAGTAGCTGCATGAGTTAAGAGAAGCCTCCAGTTTGTTTTCAGTGGGCCTGGAACAAGAAGTAGAGCTAAAGCTAAAGCCCAAGGCTGAGGGGCCTCCATCCATCCCCTAGAGCTGGCACACTGAACTTGGACTTTTACCCTCCTAAACTAAAAGGGGGGAACTCTGGTAGCATAGTGGCTAAGGCACTTGACTGCTAACCAGAAGGCTGGTGGTTCAAACCCACCAGCCACTCATCAGAAGGAAGATGGGGCAATCTACTTCCATAGTGATACTGCCTCGGAAACCCAAGGAGGGGTCGCTATGAGTCGGGTCCGACTCAATGGCGCATAACAACAACAACAAACTAAAAGGGAGCTCTGGTGGTATAGTGGTTAAGGAATTTGTCTGCTAACCAAAAAGTTGATGGTTTGAACCCATCAGCCACTCTGTGGAAGAAAGATGAAGCAATCTGCTTTCATAAAGATTTACAACCTTGGAAACCCAATGGGGGTCACTATGAATTACTTGATGACAGTGAGTTTTAGTTTTTTGTTTGTTTTTGTAACTGTAAGAGAATAAATTGCTGTTTGATAAAACCATCCACTTGTGGTATTTCTATTATAGCAGCACTGGAGAACTAAGATACCAACCTTCTCACTAACTGATCTTAAGGAAGTTACTTATTCCATCTGAGCCTCAGCTCCCCACAGAACAAAGAAGTCATAATGCTTTCTTTTAACTGAGGAAATTCATATATAAATAGCATTGCATACTACTTGGCACATAGCATGCACTCCACAAATGTGTTGTTGGTGGTGTTAGGTGCCATTGAGTCATCTCTGACTCATAGTGACCCTATATACAGCAGAACAAAACACAGCCCCATGGTCCTTGCTATACCTGAGCCCATCACTGTAGCCACTGTGTCAATTCATCTTGTTGAGGGCCTTCCCCTTTTGTGTTGACTCTCCACTTTACCAAGCATGATATCCTTCTCCAGGGAATGGCCCCTTCTGACAACATGACCAAAGTAGATGAAACAAAGTCTGGCCATTCTCACTTCCAAGGAGCATTCCGGCTGCACTTCTTCCAAGACAGATTTGTTAGTTCTTTTAGTAATCCGTGATACTTTCAGCATTCTTCACCAACACCACAACTCAACTCTTCTTTGGTCTTCCTTATTCATTGTCCAGCTCTCACATACATATGAGGTGATTGAAAACACCATGGCTTGGGTTAGGCACACTTTAGTCTTCAAGGAGACATTTTTGCTCTTCATCACTTGAAAGAGGTCTTTTGCAGCAGATTTGCCCAATGCTATACATCATTTGATATCTTGACTGCTGCTTCCATTGGTGTTGATTGTAGAACCAAGTAATAAGTCTCTGACAAGTTCAATCTTTCCTCCATTTATTGTGATGCTGGTTATTGGTCCAGGTGTGAGGATTTTTGTTTTCTTCATATTGAGGTGTAATCCATACTGCAGACTGTAGTCTTCAATCCTCATCAGTAAGTGCTTCAAGTCATCCTCATTTTCAGCAAGCAAAAATGTATTTACTATTATTCATCTGTTGAACAAATGTAGTTATTATTATTCCCCTATTCAAAGGTAAATGGTTATTAAACAATGTAAACGATATAAGAATTATGTGACAAGCCCACAGTAATAGCCACATTAGGCATATGTTGTGACTTTTATTATAAAGTTCATATGACCAACTCAAACAGAATGGAATAGGAATTCAGACAAGGAAGAACTCAGTTCTGAATAGATTATCAGGGGATGGAGGAACTGGATTTTGATTTCATCTGGATATTGAAGGAAGGCTCAAGATTTGATGAATGGTTCTAAGCAAAGGATTCCACAATGAAGGAGCAAAAGCCTGTGGTTGGGGAAGACAAGAGGTGTTTGGAAGACAGCTGAGGAGCCCACCTTGTCTTGAAGGTCAAGTACATGAACAAGGGTGATTGGAATATATGAGAGATAGTAAGGTAAGTTGGTGTAGGTGCAAGACTTCACAAAGTCCAGGGCTACTTCAGCTTGAGAAATGCCGAGTGTGTTCTTCCCTTTTGGTTTTCTAAGTCCAGGTCTTTGCACATTTTATTATAATAACCGATTTTGTCTTCTTGAACTGCTCTTTGAAATCTTCTGTTCAGCTCTTTTATCTTGTCATTTCTTCCATTTGCTTTAGCTACTCTCCACTCAAGGGCAAGTGTGTCTTTTCTGGCATCCACTTTGTTCTTTTTTCCTTTCCTGTCTTTTTAATGACCGTTTGCTTTCTTCATGGATGATGTTCTTGATGTCATCCCACAATTCATCCAATTTTCTGTCATTGGTGTTCAATGTATCAAATCTATTCTTCAGATGGTTTCTAAATTCAGGTGGGATATAATCAAGGTCTTATTTTGACTCTCATGGACTTACTTTAATTGTCTTTGGCTTCAACTTGAACTTGCCTGTTGAGTAATTGATGGTCTGTTTCACAGTCAGCTCCTGGCCTTGTTTTGGCTAAAGATATTGAGCTTCTCTGTCACCTCTTTCCACAGATGTAGTTGATCTGATTCCTGTGTATTTCATCTGGTGAGGTCCATGTGTATAGCTGCTGTTTAAGTTGTTGATAAAAGGTATTTGCATTTAATAAGTTGTTGGTCTTGCAAAATTCTATCATATGATCTCCGGAGTCATTTCTAATACTGAGGCCATATTTTCCAACTACTAATGATTCTCGTTTGTTTCCAACTTTTGCATTCCAATCACTAGTAACAATCAATACATCTTTATTACACATTTGGTCAATTTTAGACTGTAGAAGTTGGTAAAAAATCTTCAATTTCTTCATCTTTGGCTTCAGTGGTTGGTACGTAAATTTGAATCATAATAGTATTAACTCATCTTCCCTGTAGGTGTATGGATATTACCCTATCACTGACAGCATTATACTGCAGGATAGATCCTGAAACATTCTTTTTGATGATGAATGCCACACCATTCCTCTTCAATTTGTCATTCCTGCCATAGTAGAATGTAAGAATTGTCTGATTCAAAATGGCCAATACCAGTCCATTTCAGCTCACTACTGCTTAGGATATCAATCTTTATGTATTCCATTTCATTTTTGACAACTTCCAATTTTCCTAGATTCATACTTTGCACATTCCATGTTCTGATTATTAATGGATCTTTCTTCTTATTTGAGGCATGTCACATCAGCAAAAGAAAGGTCCCAAAAGCTTTACTCCATCCACATCATTAAAGTCAACTCTACTCTGAGGAGGCAGCTCATCCCCAGTCGTATTTTGAGTGCCTTCCAACCTGAGGGTCTCATCTTCCAGCATTATATTGGACAATGTATCGGGCCTATTCATAAAGTGTTCCAGCAATATATCAGCAGTGTTTCATTGCTATTCATAAGGTTTTCACTGGCCAATTCTTTGAGAAGTGGATGGCCCCTTCATTCTTCCAAGTCTGTCTTAGTCTCAAAGGTCTTCTGAAACCTGTCCATCATGGGTGACCCTGCTGGTATTTGAAATACCATTGGCACAGCCTCCAACCTCACAGCAACACACAAGCCACCACAGTACGACAAACTGACAGATGAGTGGTAGAATGGACGAATGGATAAACAACATTTTGTTTATCCACTTTTTTAAATGGCTGAATGGATAAACAAAATGTTGTACATATATATAATGGAATAATATGCAGCTATAATAAATAATGATGAATTCTCAAAATATAATAATGGATGAATCTGGAAGACATTATGCTGAGTTAAATAAGTCAATCACAGAAGAATAAATACCATATGATCTATTATTATAAAAAGACAAGAATAGGTTACAGAAGCCAATGATCACTGGTGGTTATCAGAGATAGGACCTGTGAGGTAAATCGTCATGACATCCATTTTTATTGAACATTATTCTGTTTCCATTTGCCCATTTCTCAAATCTATTATGGTTATCTTGATGTCTACTTTCTTTTGCCTCACAGAAGGATCTCTGGTGGTGTAGTGGTTAAATCATTGGGCTGCTAATCAAAAGGTTGGTGGTTTGAAGCCACCAGTCCCTTCAAGGGAGAAAGATGAGGTAGTCTGCTTTCGTAAAGATATTTTGCCTTGGAAATCCTATGGGACAATTCTACTCTGTCCTGTAGGGTCTCTATGACTCAGAATTGACTCAATGGCAGTGGGTTTGGTTTTGGTTTGCTTTACAGATGTCCCTGGGTGGCATAAACACTTTGCTGTCCGCTGCTAACCTAAAGGTTGGCACTCACCCACGTGGTTCAGTGGAAAAAAGATCTGCATCTGTAAAGGAAACCCCATGGGGCAGTTCTATTCTGTAACACAAGGGGGTGCCATGAGTCGTAATCAACTTGATGGCAACGGATTGAGTTTGTTTGTTTGACTTAAAGAATCTCTACGTGTGTTTGAAATAAAAGCACATTTAAAATAATGCATTTCTGATGCAGTGGCTAGGGCAGCTGGAAGCATCCAGCGAGTCCTCCTTTCTGTTGGTTTGCAGTCATTCTAGTTCCAAGAGAATACAAACTCTTAGTTCAAAATCAAACTTTGAAAGTTAAGAATAAAAGCAGGGGGGAGAAATGTTTCCTAGGCCAGGAGGAAGGGTTTAAATTTTTGGAGCACTCATCAGCATTTCAAGGATAGTGATAGCCATTGGGGTTTACTTTGAAGTAAGTTCACCCCAAGAGATCTTTCAGGGTGGTAGCCATGCATCTAGCTTGTGTTTTTGTTAGATTTGATTAGCTTCCCCTCCTCTATTCCCCCACCCCCTACTCACACTCTTTTTACAGATAGAAAGTCCCATGTGGGTGCTCTGTAAGATACCCAGGGATCCATGTGTCCTGCTGTGACTCAGAGCCCCACAGTGACTCCCAGCACTTGGAAGAAGACAGAGCCTATGTGGCCAGCTGGGGCAAGTGCCTGGGTGTGCTGAGACAAGTCCCCTCCATTGGCTGAGACTCTGCCTCCCCATTGTAGGGATGGTAGCAGTCAACAGAGGCAGGACAAATACCTGGCCTTTGGAGACAACCAACCACTTTTTTTTTTTTAATTTTTATTGTGATTTGGGTAAAAGTTTACAGAGCAAATTCATTGTCTATACAGCAGTTCATATACATTTTGTCTCATGACATTGACTGCAGTTTCCCACAATGTAACAGCTCTTTTCCCACTTCCTCCTTCTCAGTTACCTCTTCTCTGTGTCCTTCCCTCCCATGCACTCCTGCCCACCCCCACACCCAGCTGCCTCTCTGTACATACACAGCCCTTCTGTTTTCCCATGATTGATCTCTCCAAAGAGTGTATCTACCTGATGTAAATGTTCAGGTCATATGCTGGCCAGTCTTTTATTTGGCTGAAAGCCACAGAAGTTCAATTCCTGAAGGGCAGCTAGGGGCCATAGCCTCAGGGATTTCACCAGGCTCTATCAGACCAGCAAGCCTGGTCTTTTTTTATATAGATATAATTTTGAGTTTTGTTTCACATTGTTCTCCTACTTTATCCAGGATTTCCTACACAGATACCCCTTCAAATGGTTGACAGTGGTAGCCAGGTACCATCTAGTTCTTCTGAACCAACCACTTTTAAAAGCCTGCCTGCACCATTCAGTTAGCTGTGGTATCTTGGGCATGTTACACAGCCTCTCCAAGTCTAGCTTCCCTCTCTGTACAAGGGAGATAGTACAGTCCTACCCATGGGGTGGTTGTGGGCAGTAAATGAGGTAATGTACCTAAGGTGCCCACGTATTAGGCACATGTTAAGTGTCCAAGAATGGTTTATAATTGATAAGTTAAGCATTTTAACAATATAAAGTGCCACATAATTGAAATGTACTGTGATAGCAAAGGAGGGATTATGAGGATTAAATAAATTAAAGCACTTAGAAGAGTGCCGGTACATGGTAAGTGCTCAAACAATGTTAGCAAGTACAATGATAATTATTATTATCTGTTTAGTGAAGTGAAGGCCCATAAACTGTGAAAATATAGTAGAAAAAGCATAGTCCCAATAGAAATAAATGAACTCTCTTTGGCTTTATCATATGCTGTTGTCAGCTATTGTCAAGTTGGTCTCAATGCATGGTGACACCCTGCACAACAGGATCAGACCATTGTGATCCATACAGCTTTCATTGGCTGATTTTTGAAAATAGATCCTTTCTCCTAGGTTGCCTTAGACTGGATTTTCTGTTGAAACCTGTCCAGCATCATAGGAACATACTTCAAAAAAGCCAAACCCACTGCCATGGAATCGATTCCGACTCATAGCAACCCTCACTGGGTTTCCAAGGCTGCAAATCTTTATGGTAGCAGACTGTCTCATCTTTCTTCCCTGGAGCAGCTGGTGGGTGCGAACCACTGACCTTTTGGTTAGCAGCCAAATGCCTTAACTGCTATATCTCCATAGCTCCTTTATTAGCAACCTGCAAGACTCCACTAATAGATACATAGGTGGTGGCTGTGCTTGAGGGGTATTGGCCAGTCTCTTGCATAACCTACCAACTCACTGCCATCAAGTCAATTCCAATTCATAGCAATCCCCATAGGGGTTCCAAGGCTATAAATCTCTACAGAAGTAGATTGCCTCATCTTCCTACCAAGGAGCAGCTGGTGAGTTTGAACCACTGACCTTCTGATTATCAGCCAATTGCCTTACCCACTGTGCCACCAGAGCTCCTTGGTCTCCTTCATGGAAGGTAAGAATCTTACTACAAGCCACCACTACTCTCAGCTTTATCATATACCGAATGGAAATGTCTTTGAGATCTTTGCCCTCCCTTGCATAGGAATCTCGACCTACCAAATGTTCTAGCCCTAATCCAGGTGGTTAGTCTGATTCCTAACAAGATCTGGATACTTGTCTAGGACGTATAGTTGGACTCAAGTCCCTCAAATAAGCTTTGGGAATTTTGTTCCATGTGTCTCAAATCCAAACACAGGTCCCCACCTGCCTCCCTCTCCCATATTTTTCTGGCATGAACACTGTGATAGTTGGAGCTGTGTGTCAACTTGGCTGGACCACAATTCCTTGTGATTTAAGCAATTGTAATGTGGGTTGTTCCAATGATGGGATCAGATGTATATGTTTTGAGCAGCCAATCTGTTGAAAGGGAGTTTCCCTAGGGTATGGCCTGCTTCCAGTATATCTATGGGCATCCTGGGAAAAGAGACACCCTTCTGTGGATTGGGATTCTGTCGTGCTGCCTACAACTGTCCGTGAGTGAACAATCCACCATTTGGCCTGGAGATCTTGGATTCATCATTCATTGGAGTCAACAGCCAGTATGCCTGCCAACCTTGAGCTCCTCAGCCCCTGCAGCTGCGTGAGTCGGGAAAAGCCTCCAGCTTGACATTTGATCCCAGAACTGGGGACTTGGCAGCTTTTATGAGTGTGTGAGCCATTTTCTTAAGATAAATTTCTCTTTCTCTCTCTCTCTCTAAGCTTTACTGGTTTGTTTCTCTAGAGAACTCAGTCTAACACAGACACCTTGTGCTAAGACTTCTGTGCCCAGTCTTTCAGAGTGAGCGCCTCACTCCCCACAGAAGGTCAGGCATCTGCAGTTAGGAATCCTTCTATTAGGAGAATTAGAACAATGGCCATCAGCCTAACAATGGGTACATACCTTGGGTATCAGAACCAGAAGGTGAGCAAACACATTATCCCCTTTAACTTACTCCAGTTATTTTCTCTTAGTGAGCAGAGCCTATGCTCAGTCTGGCTACAATTTAGGTCCTCTCACACCTGGTGGCAGATACATGTTTGTGCTGGGAATTGGGCTCACTTGAGTCCAGGCAAAGTGCCTCAGGTCAGACAATGCCTCAGGGCATCTAATCAAATGAAATGACATTTAAGAAAGTGCTCAGACGCTTGCTGAATAGAGTAGAAAGCATTGTATAAATGCCAATTGTTATTGTCATTATGATCTGAGGCCTAAAGAGTCCCCTGGTTTTGCTCTGTGTGTGTGTGTGTGTGTATTTTTTTTTTTTTTTTTTTTAGGGAGGTGGTTGGTAAGCAGCTCTTAACCTTGAAATGACAAATCCCTGGGATTGATGAAAATATAACATGTATGGTTTGTAAAATCTGTCATCCCACTAACTGTCAAATGCAGAACAGATGAGTCAAAGAATCAAGAAACTTGCTGAAAACCCTTCAAGCCAAATTTTGGCATAATTTTGTCTGAGAATTACTGTTGTTGTTAGTTGCCATCAAGTTCACTCTGACTCATTGTAACCCAATGTGTTACAGAGTAGAACTGCTCCATAGGGCTTTCTTGGATGTAATCTTAATGGAGCTCTGGTAGCAGAGTGCCTAAGCTGATAACCAGAAGGCTGGTTGTTCAAACCCACTAGCCACTCCTCCGAAGGAAGGTTGGGCAATCTACTTCTGTAGTGATACCATCTCAGAAACCCAAGGAGGGGTCGCTATGACTATGAGTCAGGTCCGACTCCATGGCAGTGAGTTTGGTTTTTTGGTTTGGAATCTTCATGGAAGCAGATTACCAGGCCTTTTTTCCAAGGCACAACTGGGTGGGCTAACCTTTCAGTTTGTAGTTGAGCACAAACCATTTGTGCCACCCAGGGACATTTATCTGGAAATAAAGATTTGAATTTCAAAGTAATTAAAGATGGAGAAGGAGCTTAATTACTTCCTTGAGAATCTTTCTTCTTGAGTATTAGTGAAGAAAATGGCCATTAATTAGAAGTCAAAACTATGTAGTTTGATGGTCTAGGAAACTCTATGAGGAAAGACTTGGTACACCCTTCCAAAATCCTGTGAGTAGCTAGTCAGGTTGGAATGGTAGTTTGGTCACAACACTACGTATGTAGTTGCCATCCCCTGAATGGGAGTCTTGACTCACCAAACGTTCCAGCCCTAACCCATGTGTTCAGTCATGCTCCTAAGAAGAACTGGGTACAGGTCTCGGAATTATAGTTAGACTGGAGTCTACACTTGTTAGTTTCTATTTTCTATAAATAAACATCATAGTGGATGTGAGGTGGTATCTCATTATGGTTTTGTGCATTACTTTTTAATGAAAAAAAGTTTAAATTAAATAGGAGCACAAAGAAGGGACAATTCATTCTTGCTATAGAAATCATCACAGAAAAGGTAGCCTTTAGACTGGGTTTGGGTAGGGGCATGGGAATGAGATATAGAGAGGGAATTCCAGACAGGAAAGCTCAGTCTAAGAAAGACATGGGGTGAAAAAGTATATGTCATTTTCAAGGTGCCCACTGCCATTGAGTTGATTCTGACTCATAGAGGTCCTATAGGACAGAGTAGAACTGCCCCATAAGGTTTCCAAAGCTATAAATCTTTATGGAAGCAGACTGCCTAGTCTTTCTCCTGTGGAGCAGCTGGTGGATTCAAAGTGCCAGTCTTTTGATTAGCAGCCCAATGCTTTAACCACTACACCACCGGAGCTCCTATTTTTACGGTATAACATGTTATCTACTTGCCTAGACAGCAGGATCAATGGAGTGGCTGAGATGGCAGGAAATGAATAATGGAAAACTATGGATTTGGGGAACACTTTTTCATTTGTTCTCTGGTACAGCTCTTGGAGGGTGGCAGCAATAGATGGAGATTCTTCTCAAAGCATCACACACATAACAATGGCATTTACTGAGCACTTACTATTTATCACGCATTATACTATCTGCTACATGTGCTTCTTCTTCTTTTTAAATTTTTATTGTTATTTGGGTGAAAGTTTACAGAGCAAATTCACTTTCCATACAGCAGCTCACATACACTTTGTCTCATGACATTGACTGCAATTTCCCACAA
>NW_006921641.1:13251488-13252638 GCF_000298275.1 Orycteropus afer afer
CATGATGTACCAGTCCCTTGGTCTTATTGTTTCCATGCATTTTTGGTTTTCTTCATTCTTCTTTGCTCTGGACAAGGAGAGACCCATCATTGCATCTAGATGGCCGCTTGCAAGCTTTTAAGATCCCAGTCGCTACTAACCAAAGTAAGATGTGGAACAATGTTTTTGTGTAATATGTTATGCCAATTGAGCTTGGCGTCTCCTGCAACCATGGTCCCAAGCCCACAGTTCCAACAACTTCTCCCTCTGAGTAGCTGGCTGTGGCCAAGAAGTGACTACAACCTTGTCTCTTGTCCCTCTACTATATACCTGGAAATTCTTACAGAACATACAAATTCACCTGTAGAAACTTTGTCAGCCAACCCTATACATGGTCATGGGCATGCTCCCCTCTACACAGACATACCTAATAATTCAGCCTGTCCACCCATCTTTCCATCTGTATATCCATGTTTGCCTTCACTGACAATGCAGTACTGCTACATGTGCTTTTATGCTTATGTGGAATATTGAGATTTTTCATTTATTTTCCAGTTAATCATGTAGTAGCTTATTAGGAATGTTATACTGTCTTTGAAAAACAGCAAGAAATTTAAAATCTTTTTCCATTGTATTGATTTGAGTCATTATTCATTAACTGACTGGCAAATAATCCAAGAAACCTGTCCATTTGCTTTTATTTGAAATGGAACTTTTCTCAATGAATTGCTGTTTTTAGTATAACATGAAAATTGTTTTATTACAATTTGGTTCTCCACATTGTAATAATTTCTGTTGATTTTATTGCTCATATTTATCACTTTTGTTTCACATTTTGTTAGTTTTTATATGCCTTGTCTTTCAATTCTTTCATAAATTTGTTTTACATAAAAGACAAAATTGCCATGTGTTCAACTCGTTGTTGTTGTTAGGTGCCATCGAGTCATTTCCGACTCACAGCGACCCCATGCACAGCAGAACAAAACACTGCCCAATCCTGCGCCAGCTCCATGATCCCTGCTATACTTGAGCCCATCATTGCAGCCACCGTGTCAATCCATCTTGTTGAAGGCCTCCCTCTCTTTCATCGACCCTCCACACTACCAAGCATGACATCCTTCTCCAGGGAATGGTCCCTTCTGACAACATGACCAAAATAGGTGAGACGAAG
>NW_006921641.1:13254913-13262878 GCF_000298275.1 Orycteropus afer afer
TAACCAGACTATTCATAAAGTTGCGTGGTAATGTATCAAACAGTGTTTCTTTGCTATTCATAAGGTTTTCCCTGGCCAATTCTTTGAGAAGTGGACCGCCTCTTCCTTCTTCCTAGTCTGTCTCAGTCTGTAAGCTGGGCTGATACCTGTGCACCATGTGCATCCTGCTGGGTTAGAAATACCAGTGGCTCAGCCTCAAAACTCACATAAACACGTCACTGCAGTAGGACAAACCAACAGACAGGTTGGAAACCTCCAACTCAGGGGTTTGTAAATTTTCACTCATTTTATCAACAGGTTCAATACATCATTCTGAATTGTAGTCTCAATGATACATTTGAGCTTTTTCACCTTTTTGAAGGAATATTTTGCATCCTATTTGTGTTCAAGTTTCTTTTCCAGGTCTTCAAAAAATATTTTTTATGCTCCTCACAATGTCTTTGTACATGTTGCAGGACTTGAGTAACTTTATAATGGGCACATCATCACTGCCTACTTCTGATGCCAGGCATCACTTTCATATTGTGATATGACTTCTGGACCTGTACCGCTGTGTCATAATGCCAGGACCTGGCACAATGGACAATATTCCTGGAAACAAATCCCACATCAGACTAGCTGGGAACAACAATTATATGCTGATGTAACTGCACACTATATAACTATATCCTGCTAAAAGGAAACTATATGCCTCTCAACTCAAACTTTTCCTTACCCAGATCCTAGAGCCACTGCAACACTATCCAAAATGAGGGGGCATGTGGTTGAGAGAGGTTGAAATGAAAAAAAAACATAAGACCATGTGAAAACTTTGGGCCCCTTCCAAGGATCTTCAAGGCTTAAGCTCCTCTGTATGTAACTAAATTCTGGCTAATTGGATATATGTATACATTTTAGGGACATGTTCTTAAGGGAGGATGTATGCCACTTCACTTCTTCCTACCCCCCCCAATTGTGCTAATTAGAATTGGATTTGTTTGCTGGTGCTCCTGGAAGACAAGGGATGGTAGAAATCATTCATGTCCTACTTGAGTGCAAAGCTGCCCTTCATATCAACTGCCACCGAGTCGAGTCCAACTCATAGTGACCCCCATTGAGTTTTCAAGGCTGTAAATCTTTACGGAAGCAGATTGCCTCCTGTTCCTCCTGTGGAGCAGTTTCGAATTGCCTCTGCTTTGGTTAGCAGCCCAATGTCTTAACCACAGCACCACCAGAGCTCTTTTCCTTTATATACACCCTGAATTACCTACATCTGGACTTTACAAGATAGAAATGAACTTCATTCTTGTTTAAGCTGCTGTGATTTCAGTTCCATGTTACACAAATTAAACACATATCCTAACCCATGCAACTTGATGAAGGCAGTTTCTCAAAGAGCTGAGAATCATGATCCTAGTATGTAGCCTCCTGGTTAGTTCCATTAGAACCAAAGACAGGCTCTAGAAAACCAAGGAGGCAATGACTGGACATCGTGACCTTCCACCCATTCCACCTAAGTACCAGACTTTGACATGCTTTGAACTTTAGAAAATTCTTGGTTATATCCTCCAGCAAAACTTAAAGTATTAAAAACAATTGAACAAAAAAATAGCTGTCATCAAATTGACTCATGGCGATCCCATGAGGGACAGAGTAGAACTGTGCTCCACAGGGTTTTCAATGGCTGATTTTCAGCAATAGATCACCAGACATTTTTTTCTGAGGTGCCTCTGGGCAGACTTGAATCTTCCACATTTGGTTAGCAGCTGAGTTTGCTAACTATTTGCACCACTGCTTTGGATTTTAGAAAGTTCATGGTTATGTCCTCTGGCAGAAATTTTAAAGGATAGATATCAGGTATTCTGTGTTGTCACAACCATGAGCAGATGGTAAAGTTCACATTTTTTTTAATGCAATTAACCAGAGAACGTGAGCTCTGAGGTCAGGTTGCTGGGTGTGAATCACACAGATACAGGGTTCCTCCTGCTTCATCTACTGGCTCCACAGGGAGGTCTTCAGGAAAGGGCAGGTTTGTCTGAAAATTTCTGGACTTGCTTCAGAACCCAAATAAATGCTTGATTTATGACTCCACAATTCTGTACTAGAAGGTCTATACTTTTTTCATAGCAGAAGTCCCCAGTCGTCCTTCATGGCAATAGGAAGACCTCAATGATGTGCCTGCCTTTGGAATGTCTGGGACTTGGCTTCATAGCTTCCAGGTGAACCCATAAAATGAATTAGTTGCAAAGTATACCCTTAAGTAGCTAAGTAAATTGACCTGTCACATAGAGTTATTACATGTAAACCATTACATTATAGGAACTCATGCCCACTGATACTTATTTTCTCAGTGGTTCCAATAGTTCTGTATAAGCATCAATAACTGAGAATTGATACTGATTTCACTTAGTTTAATGTGTTTGCTGTCCACTGATCCAAGGCCCAAAGAGAAGTAAGAGCTATAAAGTTATTATATTATTTTAAACATGATGTGACTGGGAGTACAATGGTACCTGATGCCAACTTGTTCCTTGTGTAAGATGATGGTCCAGATGTGTGGTTTGTTGAGGAAATGGTCATAGACTTTAGATGGAACACTGAACAAATGATTACCTCCACAGTTTTGATAGAGATGATTCCAGATAGAATCAGACATTTGGAATTAATTATGTCAAATGAGTTAGGATGGAAGGTCACCATTTTGGAACGGATATTTAATAGTTCCGGCAGCAAAATGTCTTAATTTCTGACTTACATTAGAATTTCTAAATATAAATTTTGAGTCAAATAGACCACACAAAGAAGTGTCCCACTGTGTCTTCAGCTGAGAGGTACCATGAACTGACACAGTTTGAGGTGATGACTGGACCAGTGGTCTCCAGGAGTCAGCTGGCACACTCACTTTCAAACTCTCCTGCCAAAGCCACACCTCACCTCTACTCAGATTGCTTGTGCTAACAGCCTCAGGCCCCCTATATAACCAACATATATATATATTTCCTTCCTTCTCTTCATTTCTATCAATTTCACTCGCTATCTAAATACAGAATAAACAGTACCATGAAGCTCAGTTTCCTATTTGAATATGCTTGAGGTGTTTTGGGGTGAGCTCTCACAGGACCATCTAGGAGCTATTCTGGGTGTAGATTCTACCTGCTTTATGACTATGTCACACACATCCTAACTTCTGACATGAAGGGCATGAAGTCCAAAGTCAGTTTTATTAACCTTCCAGCTAAGGAAGAGGGAACAGGCTCTCAGGTCACCATCCCACATCCTGGGGCTGAAAACAAATCTCCCTTACCTAGAAGATGCCCACCAGGTGGAGTTGAGGATGGTGCCAACCCTGACTCTACCTGAAAGAATATGTTTACCCTGTTTTGTCCAGTGATATTCTGGAAGATCAGGTCGCTCACCACAGGCAATGTTTTTCAGAGGAAAAGCTAAGTGTGTGCTTTTCCTCAAACACTGTTTGTGCCACCCTGACTGAGAGTTCTCATGTAGAAGTAACATGACCCACCAGCCAACACCTAGTGCATATTTTCTGTGCATTCTCAGCACTTTCCTTATTAACTTAATGTTTACAAGGAGGGCACTGAGGAAAAGAGGTTGAATCACTTACTTGAGTGGGCACAGGATTCCAGGCAATCGGGTTCCAGTTTCTAAACACAGGCCCAGGCCTCATATGTACAGGGACCTACTTTCATATGACAGGGGAAGGGTTCTCACCATTTTGCTAGTGAGACAGATGTGAGAATTTATACTGGAATGACCACAGTGGTTTACAATCATGTTTGATTTGATTTACAGTCACGCTCAAGATAAATTCACAATAAATCCTAATTTCTGCCTTAAAGACAGGTTCTCAGCTGAGGAAGGAACAGCTCTCAGACCCAGGATCCTCCTACAGGGAAGCCTTGACATGCCCCTGGGCCCTTTAGCTGGAGGGTAGGGCTGTTGTTGTTATTTGCCATGGAGTGGGACCCGACTCATAGCGACTCCTTGGGTTTCCGAGGCAGTATCACTATGACAGTAGATTGCCCAACATTTCTTCCGGGAGTGGCTGGTGGGTTTGAACTGTCAGCCTTCTGGTTAGCAGTCAAGTGCCTTAGGCACTACACTGTAGGTAAAATAAGCATAAGACTTAGTGCTCATCATTGAGAGAAGTCTGAGTGAGGATGGAGGTCAGAGGCTGGGTGGACTCAGAAAGGCTGGGAGACTGTCCATGCAGGATAGTGACCAAGAGAAACCGCAAAGATTTACTCAATGGGACGTTGAACTGCAAAGGCTATTTGACCAGGACCTGGATTTGGTCAAAGTTTGAAAGGAGAGAAAAAAGAAAAAAATGATATTTACTGAGCATTTCTGGAGATCTTGGGGCTGGCTGCTGGAAAACATTCAGCTTCCATTTCATGATGCAACTTTAATCATTCTCCGTAGAGCCTTTGTTGTTCTCATAAAGTCCTGGGTTTAAGAACAACTCTGGGTATTGTTCCAGGTAGATGAATGGCCTGGGAGAAGCTGGCTTGGTATTGCACTTAAAATTTGCTCACAGTGATCAAAATTCAGGTTAGCAGCTTTTTGAATGTTGTCTTTCTTTTTCAAAATGACATTTTATCGATTTGTTCAAAATTATAGAAGTAGGACGAATATAAAAGAAGAAAAAAAAAAAAAAGGAAAAAAATCATTCACAACTCCATTTTCCAGAGAGAATCACAGTAAATATTTAGGCATATATCCCTCCAAAAAAATTTTTAGAATAAATGCATTTATATATTTTTTTTCTCATGAAAGTGAGTTCATATTATACATGTCATTTTTTAGCCTAAAAATCTTTCTGTGTTAATTTATATATACTCATTCACATCATTTTTTGTCAGGAAATATTGTGAAGCACTTTGAAGTTGGCAAAATAATTACTGGATATCCTTTCAGTGGGATGCTAGATATTGTGTAGCACTGTCTTGTCTAATAGGGAGGCCACTGACCACATTTACGACTTGAATATGACTAGTGTGACCTAAGATGTGCTATTGGCATAGTGCATTTGACTGCCAGCCAGAAGGTTTGGCAGTTCAAAACCACTAGCCATTCCATGGAAGGAAGATGGGGTGATCTAGTTCTATAAAGATTTACTGCCTTGGAAACCCAATAGGGGTTGCAATCAGTCGGAATCAAGTTGACGATGGTGAATTTGATTTTAGTTTAAGTATAAAATACACATTGGATTTAAAAGACTTAGTACAAAAAAAAAAAAAAAAAAAAAGAACGTCAAATTGATTATTATTCTTTATACTTATCCCATGTTGAAATTATACTGTTTCGGATATATTGGGTTACATAAATTATATTATTAAAATTAATTTCACCTGTTTCTTTTGATTTATTTCAGTGTATCTACTAGGAGATTTACACGTGTGGTTTACATTATATTTCTACTTGATTGATCTGGTCTAAAGGACCCTTATACTAGATCACCTGATTCTATAGGTATCTGAGTTATTTCTTGTCTTGGAATATTTTGCAGCTCTGTGGATAAATTGACTTGTGGAAGGCTGAGGGTGACATAATGATTCCTATTTATAGAAAGGCAAATTAATTTTTGTCTGATAAAGATGAATTGATTTCTGTCCTGTGGAAGAGCTCAGCCTTGCATCTATTAGCAAGTTCTTTTCACCCTTCCTGACTGTCTATATATGTGCCTGTCTTTTGGAACCTTCTTTAAACCAGTTTTTCCAAGTTATGGGTTTTTTCATTAATTAATTAAATAAGCGATCGACATATGTTTGTTCTTAATTAGTATGAACTAATCATAAGTCAAGGAGCTCTGGTAGCATAGTGCCTAAGGCACTTGACTGCTAACCAGAAGGCTGGTGGTTCAAACCCACTAGCCACTCCTCGGAAGGAAGGTTGGGCAATCCTACTTCCCTAGTGATACTGCCTCGGAAACCCAAGGAGGGGTCGCTATGAATCGGGGCCGACTCTACGGCAAATAACAACAACAACAACAACAACAATCATAAGTCAAGGATTTTACCATTAAAAAAATTATCCTTCTTTCAAGCGTTCTGGCCTTCCTACCCAGGTATCCAGAGACCACACCTCATGGCTGCTGAAGCCTGATCATGTCTTTTCTAAGGTTCCAGAGTGACTTGCAAATGGCAACAGAACTTTAACTCTGCCAGCTCCGTTCCTCTATTTTCTCCCCCTCTTTACTGATTTTGTATTTTGTTTGCACATTCCCCCCGCAAAAAAAAGAAAAAAACAAAAACAAAAACTCACTGCCGTTGATTCGGATCCTACTCTTAGCGACCCCTCCTTGGGTTTCCGAGGTACTATCACTATGGAAGTAGATCGCCCAATATAGTCAATGCTATTCTCCACTGGTGACAGCAATGACTGGGAATTTGGTGCTATGGTCTAACCATCTGGTGATCTCTGAAGATGCATGAAGGAGCCCTGGCGACACAATAATCAAGCGTTTGGCTGCTAACTAAAATGTCGGTGGTTTAAACTCACCCGCCTCTCAAAGGGAGAAAGATGTGGCAATCTTCTTTCTTAAAGAGTACAAGAGAAAGAATAATTTTCCCTAAAGCAGCAGTTCTCAAAAGTTTCGGTCTCAGGACCCCTTTACACACTTAAGAATTACTGGGGACACCAGTGAGTTTTTATTTATGTGGGTTATATCTATTGATATTTTTTTGTACTGGAAATTAAAATTGAGAAAAAAAAATATTTTTTTCCCCAAAATTTACAATAATGAAGTCGTTGCATGTTAACACTTTTATGAAGGATAACTATATTTTCCAAAGAAAAAAATTAAAGAAAAAGTGGCATTATTTTATATTTGCTAATTTCTTTACTATGTGGCTGAACAGAAGAGAGCTGGATTCTCACATCCACTTCTGTATTCAGTCTCTTGCTGTATTACACGTCATGTAGCCTCTGGAAAACGCCACTCTGCACTCATGAGAAAATGAGAGGTTAAAGAAAAACGTAGTATGATTACGAAAATAGATTCGACCTAGTGAATTTTCTGAGGGTTTCAAGAATTGTAGGGGTCTCCCAGACAAAATTTGAGAACTATTGTCTTAAAGTAAAGTGTCAGTTTATTCTAGAATAAGAAAGCCCATAGGACAAAACTTGAAAAGTGATTTTTATTTGCCTTGTTTTATAACCACTGAGTCTAAAAAGAAGTTGTATGAACATATATAGAATATGTTAAAATTTTGGCCGAGTTCATTCAGTTTTCTTGGTTTTGTTTCCCCAGTTTACTGATAAATGCCTTTGCTTACAATATGAAAGGTAATTATTTTTTCTTTTGTGAAATCTGCCTAGCACTAAGAGATTCTGTGTCTTACCAATATAGTTTTATTTGCTTTATGTTGACTTTTCCATATTCTTGATTATTTAAGGATAAGAAAAATAAAAAAACAGAGAACAAAGTTTCTTCACTTAAAAAAGAGCTAAAATTCTCTCAAAACCTACTATTCAGCCACAGTAGTCAAAACTGCCTGGTATTGGTTTAATGACAGATACATAGACCAATGGAATAGAATTGAGAACCCGGAAATAGACCCATTGACCTATAGTCAGCAGATCTTTGACAAAGGCCCAAAATCCATTAAATGGGGAAGAGAAAGTTTGTTTAATAAATGGTGCAGGCAAAACTGGAGATCCATTTGCAGAAAAATGAAACAAGATCTGTACCTCACACCATACACAAAAAACGAACTCGAGATGGATCAAAGACTTAAATGTGAAACCTAAAACTATAGAGTTCCTCAGGGAAAATGTAGGGGCAAATTTAAGGGCCCTAATATATGTCATAAATAGACTATCAAGCATAATTCAAAATGCACAAACAGCAGAAGAGAAACCAGATGACTGGAACCTTCTAAAAATTAAATTTTTATGTGCTTCCAAAGACTTCTCCAAAAGTGTGAAAAGAGAACCTACAGATTGGGAAAAAATACTTGGTAATGA
>NW_006921641.1:13264538-13271588 GCF_000298275.1 Orycteropus afer afer
ATTGTGGTAAACTGTGGTCAATGTCATGAGACAAAGTCTATGTGAACCGCTGTATGGAAAGTGAATTTGCTCTGTAAATCTTCACCCAAATCACAATAAAATTTTTTAAAAAAAGAGCTAAAATTCTTTACAATTATGTTCCCTTCTGTGTTTGTTTTTAAATGTTTTATTGAAACTTTTATTAAATAGGTAATGAAGTCCTATTTCCCAGTCACCTGTGATCCTCTCTTCATCAAGCGCCCAAATCTCTTCTGACAACTCTTAACTTTTTGCTTTCCTAAATCAGATCCTAAATGTAGGGGGGGAAAAAAAAAAAAGAAAAGAAAGGAAGAAAAATTTCAGGGTGTCTTTTACACCTAAAACTATCTTTAAGATTTCCCAGAGGGCCTCTAGAAAATCACAAAGATTTGTTCTTTCATTGTATTAAGAGAAATGCTAGAAATAGCTAAGTGTGTTTGAAGTGTCACTGTTTTAAGAGTTGCATGGAATGTGTGCTACGTATGAGGTTTGCCTGTTGTCAGGTGTGTTAACTGCTCATTGCTTCTCGCTATTTCCTCCAATAAAGAGGGCCACAAAATAGAGTCCTTGAAGCTATTAAGGGTTTGTCACAATCTACATGTATTTTGGATGAAGCAGTATTCCCTTCTGCTGCACATAAAGTTTTATGAGTTGGAAATATCTTGAAGGTACCTGTGGTAGTTAAGGTTATGTGTCAGCTTGGCTGGGCCTGGTTTTGAGTGGCTGGGCAGCTAGATGTAGTTATTCCCCATGATGAAACTGGTAGTGATCAACTCCATGATGGAATCTACTGTGAGCAACTGAGCAGCTGCCTTAGGGATGTTGTCTGCTTCCAGTATATAAGAAGTTTATTTGAGAAAGGTCTAAAGCTTTTTGGTGTATCGGGATCCTGCATTTGGCTGAGGCTTCATCTCAGTGGCCAGCCATGTTGTGTGCCGATCTCGAGACTGTTTCTGAACTTGAACTAGTGGCCTGCTGTTGCTTGATCATCTTGGGACTGTGCCATTTTACTTGTAGACTTTGGGTTTGTCAGCCTCAGCAGCCAGTAGCTGCCTGCGTTAAGAGATGCCTCCAGCTCCAGTGGGCCAGGAGAAAGAGGGAGAGCTGAAACCTAAGGTCGATGGGCTTTTACCCAGCCCCTAGAGCTGGTACTTTGAACTTGGACTTCTAGCCTCCTTAACTTTAAGTAAATAAATCCGTTTGTTAAAAAAAAAAAAAAGAGTTGCATGGAATAAGTATAAATAGTTCAGAAACTGATATTCTTTAGGGAAAGTTTCTGGAGACTTTTCAATGCCCTTATTGTCCATAACATAGTTTTATCCTCAGGGTAAATATTGATGAAAATGCTTATGAAATAGTTACATACTATATACCAATAGATAATTTTACTTTTCCTAATTTTGATTTCATTGGCTCCAGTAATAAATTAACTACAGCCTTTAGGATTCTGCCATCTGCTATGTATAAAGGCATTCCAAAATATGGGGTATTTGGCATAACTAAAATGGCTTACACAAGGTCTAACCCTGACTCCATTTTGTCCTGGGCTCTGCTTCTGTTTCTGAAAAGGTGACTCATGATCACTGATGGGTACACAAGGCAGGAATAGGTTGTCTTCAGGAAGAATGTGGTTGAGAGTAGACTACTATGAACTTGCCTGGTTACGTCCTTAATGATTTACCAAAAATAGCCAATCAGAAGAACTTACTTTAGCTAGCCAATCAGATTATTTTTTACAGTTTTTATTATTGTTGTTGTTGTTATGTGCCGTCGAGTCCGCCCTGACTCATAGCGACCCCTCCTTGGGTTTCCAAGGCAGTATCACTATGGAAGTAGGATTGCCCAACCTTCCTTCCGAGGAGTGGCTGGTGGGTTTGAACCGCCAGCCTTCTGGTTAGCAGTCAAGTGCCTTAGGCACTATGCTACCAGGCATCCCATGGTATTTTCAATATTCTTCATCAACACCACACTATTCAAAGACATCAATTCTTCTTTGGTCTTCCTTATTCATTGTGCAGCTTTCACATGCATATGAGGCTATTGAAATTAGTTTAAAGTTAGGTACACCTCAGTTTTCAAAATGACATCTTTGATCTTTAATACTTTAAAGAGGTCTTTTGCAGCAGATTTCCCCAGTGCAATACATCATTGGATTTCTCGACCTACTGCTGTATCCATGGGCATTGATTGTGGATCCAAGTAAAATGAAATTTTTGACAACTTCAATCTTTTTTCCATTTATCATGATGTTGCTTATTGGTCCTGTTGTGAGGATTTTTGTTTTCTTCATGTTGAGATGTAATCCATACTAAGGCTGTAGTGTTTGATCTTCATCAGTAAGTGCTTCAAGTCTTCTTCACTTTCAGCAAGCAAGATTGTGTCACCTGCATATCACAGGTTGTTAATGAGTCTTCCTTCAATCCTGATGCCACATTTTTCTTCATATAGCCCAGGTTCTTGGATGATTTGCTCAACATACAGATTGAATAATTGTAGTGAAATATACAACTCTGATGTACACCTTTCTTGATTTTATACTATGCGGTATCCCCTTGTTCTGTTCAAAGGACTGCCTCTTGGTCTATGTACAGGTTCCTTATGAGCACAATCAAGTGTTCTGGAATTCCCATTCTTCTCAATGTCATCCAGAATTTGTTATGATCCACATAGTTGAATGCCTTTGCACAGTCAATAAAACACTTTTTCTGGCATTCTTTGCCTTTCAATAAAGATACATCTGGTATTAGCAGCGATGTCCCTCATTCCATGTCCTCTTCTGAAACTGGCTTGAATCTGCTGCAACTGTTTTTGAATTATTTTCAGCAAAATTTTACTTGTGTTTAATATTAATGATGTTGTTCAACAATTTCAACATTCTGTTGGTTGGCCAGGTAACTGTCTTCCAAATTTCTGGGTATAAATGAGTAAGGGCCTCTAGTGCTGCATCCATTTTTTGAAACCTCTCTGTGGATATCCCATTAAACACTGGAGTGTTGGTTTTTTGCCAGTTCCTTCAGTGTAGCTTGGACTTTTTCCTTCAATACCATTGTTTTGATTGTATACTACCTCCTGAAAAGATTGAACATTGACCAATTCTTTTTGGTACAGTGACTGTGTATTCCTTCCATCTTCATTTGATGCTTCCTGCATTGTTCAGTATTTTGGCCATAGAATCCTTCTTTCAGCTTGAGAAATGCTGAGCATGTTCATCTCTTTTGTTTTCTAACTCCAGGCCTTTGTACATTTCATTGTAACACTTTGTCTTCTCAAGCTGCCCTTTGAAATCTGTTCGGATCTTTTGCTTCATCATTTCTTCCATTCACTTTAGCTACTCTCCATTCAAGAGCAAGTTTCAGAGTCTCTTCTGACATCCATTTTAGAGTTTTCTTTCTTTCTTATCTTTTAAATGACCTTTTGCTTTCTTCATGTATGATGTCTTTGATGTCATACCACAGCTAATCTGGTTTTCAGTCATTGGTTTTCAATGTGTCAAATCTATTTAGATGGTCTCTAAATTCAGGTGGGAAATACTCAAGGTCATGTTTTGGCTCTTGTGAACTTGTTTTAATTTTCTTCAGCTTCAACTTAAACTTGCATATGAGCAATTGATGGGTCTGTTCTGAGTCAGCCCCTGGCCTTGTTCTGACTGATGATATTGAGCTTTTTCATTGTCTCTTCCCATAGATTTAGTTGATTTGATTCCTGTGTATTCCATCTGGCAAGGTCCACAAGTATAGTCACCCTTTATTTTGTTGAAAAACATATTTGCAACTAATGTTATTGGTATTACAAAATTCTATTGTGGCATCTCTGGTGTCATTTCTATCACCAAGACCATATTTTCTAACTACCCATGCTTCTTCTTTGTTTTCATTTTTTGTGTTCCAATCATCAGTAATTATCAAGACATCTTGATTGCATGTTTGGGAATTTCAGACTGCAGAACTTTGTAAAAATCTTCAGTCTGTTCATCTTTGACTTTAGTGGTTGGTGCATAAATTTGAATAAATAGTAGTATTAACTTGCCTCCTTTTAGGATTGTGAATATTATCACTGACAGCATTGTACTTCAAGATAGACCTTGAAATGTACTTTTTTGATGATGAATGCAATGCCATTCCTCTTCAATTTGTCACTCCTGGCATAGTAGACCATTGTCAGATTCAAAATCTTCTAGCTTACTAATGGCTAAGATATTCATTTTCAAGTGTTATATTTCATTTTTGATTATTTCCAATTTTCCTTAACTTGTACTTTTTTCCCTCCTTGATCCTATTATTAATAGATATTTGTAGTTGTTTCTTCTCATTTTGAGTTGTGCCATATCAACAAACGAAGGTCCTGAAAGCATTACTTCTTCCATGTCATTAAGGTCACCTTACTTTGAGGAGGCAGGTCTTCTCCAATTGTATTTCGAGTGCCTTCTAGCCTGAGGGGCTCATCTTCAAGCACTATACCAGACAATGTTTCAATGCTATTCATAACGTTTCCAGCAACATGACAGCCAATGTTCCCTGCTATTCATAAGACTTTCAATGACCAATTTTTCTAGAAGTGGATGGCCCTGTCTTTCTTCCTAGCCTATTTTAGTCTGGAAGCACTACTGAAACCTGTCCACCATGGATGCCTGCTAGTATTTGAAAGACCAATGGCATAGCTTCCAGCATCACAGCAACATGTAAGCCACTACAATATGACAAACTGACAGATGAGTTTTCGGTTAGTCTCTGATATTTTAAAATTTAAGCCCTGTGCAGCCTCTGATTGGTAGAGCACTTTGTAACTGCTTGGTTGCTCTGTGCTACCCCAGTGCAAGAATTGTTCTATCAATAAGCTCTTTTCCTTTTACTTGAAGCAGACTCTCTGATGTTGCTCTATGATAACTAATAGATTTTGTTTATCTCTGATGCTTATCTGAAGGCTCTGCTGTAAACACAGGCCAGTCTGTGTCTTCAATAAATGACAGACTCAGAACCTTGTAGAAAAGAACTGTATCTGAACACATTAAGCTATTGATATTTCAAAGAATAAACTCTTTGGTACAGGATTCTGAGTTGAGACCCCATAGACAACTTTGAGACTTTTCTTAAAACTGGCTGGTACCAGGTTGAAGTGTCCCAGCCTTTCAGCCTTACCAGTGGAATATGGCAGAGAAAGTTTTGGGTGGTTGTGTTTCCTACCCTCAAGTAAGCAAATGTTAAATATAATCAAAACTCACTGAAATTTGAATATAAGGTTTATTCTGAGCAGTTTGTCTACATGCATTTAGGGAGGCCATTTTGATTCTAGGGAAAACAAATTGCTTGAAAGAAGCTAGTACAATGGGCCTTACAAAGAGAAGGGAAAAAAAAAAAAAAAAAGAAAAAACCTCACTGCCGTCAAGTTTATTCCAACTCATAGTGACACCTTCTTGGGTTTCAAAGGTGGTATCTCTACAGAAGCAGATTGCCCAATCTTCCTTCCAAGGAGTGGCTGGTGGGTTTGACCTGACTGCGTTCTGGTTAGCAGTCAAATGCCTTAGGCACTATGCCACCAGAGCTCCTACAAAGAGAAGAGGAGGGAGAAATATAAAAGATAAACCATTGGTTAATCTTAACATGATTGATTGAACTTTGCCCTCCACATTTTACTGAGATCAAGGGATATCAGTTCACAAGATTGTCTCTGCCTCTCCACCCAGCCATGTATTTTAAGATTCAAATTTAATAAGCCTGGTTTCTAACTGAGAAGAAGGGATTTTCAACTTCGGGTAAAGGAAAAGTAGCTGGTGAAGTGATTTTGGCTAGGGATTTCTTTAAATTGAATATGTAGTTTTGTGGGCAAGAAAACTCTAAAATCAAAGCAAGATATCTGCTATCAACTTCTCTCTTTGACACAAACAACAGAGGCTTTTTTTTTGCTTGTGAATTTTGTTATCATCTCCTTCGTTGCTGTTGTTTTAGTATGTGCTAAATATTTGTGCCTCTCTCCTGTTTTTTTATTTTGATGTGAAGGTTTATTATTTTTCTTTGAGGTTACCCTCTGACTTATAATTTTCTTCCCAAGTTTAGAAAGTCTATTCTGTCTTGCAGTTGTCTTGACTTCCTCTGCATTTGGAAGTTCTGTACCTACACTATTTATTCCATCTTTTTGGTTTGTCATTGTCTTCATTTACCAATTGATGCCTCTGGTTCCCTGTTTACAGTCTTGTGAGTTTATTTTACTCTGGATACTTCCATAACTGTTGGTTTCTGGGTTATGTCATCATGTGAGTTAATCATTGGCTGTTATCTGTTGTTTGTTGTTGGTTCTCTGTCTGAAGGACTCCCTTTAGCATCTCTTTTAAGTTTAGAAGGTTGGTCTATTTTTAAGAAATTCTGTTTATCTGGAAATCATATTTGAGGGACAGTTTTGCGAGGTATATAATTCTTGGTTGGCAATTTTTTTTCTTTCAGGGTTTTATATATATCATCCCATTGTTTTCTCACTTGCTTGGTTTCTGCAAAAAAATCAGAGCTTAGTCTTACTGGTTGTCCTTTGTAGGTAACTTTTCCTTTATTCCATGCTGCTTTCAGGACTCTTTGTCTTTGGTTTTGGTGAGTTTGATTATGATATGCCTTGGTGATTTTCTTTGGGGATCTATCCTGTTTGGGGTTCTTTGAACTTCTTGAATGAGTATCTTCTCATCTTTCATCATCATGTCAGGGAAATTCTCTTCCAACAAATCTTTGAAAATTTCTTTGTGGTTTTATTTGTCTCTTCCTGTTCTGGAATGCTGCTCACATGTAGGTTATTCCTCTTGATGGTATCCCACATGAATCTTAGGTTTTCTTCATTTTATTTTGATCATTTTTCTGATTGATCCCTTAACAAAGTAATATTGAGGTATTTGTCTTCAAGCTCACTAATTCTGTCTTCCATTGATTGGATTCTACTCCTTTGCCCATTTGTGGTAGTTGGAGCTGTGTGTCAACTTGGCTGGACCCCAGTTCTGTGTGGTTGTTCCCATGATGGGATTGGATGACTGTGTTCTGAGTGGCCAATCTGCCCAAG
>NW_006921641.1:13277967-13290103 GCF_000298275.1 Orycteropus afer afer
TAAGCTTTGCTGGTTTTTGTTTCTCTAGAGAACCCAGTCTAACACACCATACAATGTATTATCTATCTCTGAACTCTTAGTATTAATCTTCTGGATTTCTATTTGTTGTTTTTGCATGGTTTATAATTTTTCATTTATTTTGTCAGTTTGTTCTTACATTGTTTTCCTAAATTGTTGTAGAATTTTGTTCATGTTTTCCTTAATTTTCTGAGTGTTTGCCTTGATCTATCTCTCAATCCACTGAAGGTACCTAAATATAATTGTTTTGAATTTCTTATTAGGTAATTTCAATGCCACTTCTTCCTCAGGGAGATTTTCTGGGTCCTATGTTTGTGCTACTTTATCTTGCTTCTTTGTGTGTACTGGTATATCAGTGGTCTCTAAGACATTGTGATGTCATTGTATTTAATTTAAATACAATTTAATTGTTAAGTTTATGTTGGTGTGATTTGCCCAGGTTTTTTTTTTTTTTTGCTTTGTTTTGGTTTGATATATCTGAGTGAGCAGGACTACTGTTCTCCTCTATTTGCTAGTTGGAAGCATTTAGGCACTCACTACCTGTCGCCTAGTGGGTGTTATAGAGAGAGTGTGTGCACAGATCTCTGTTGGCTGTTCTTGAAGAGCAGTTGAGGGTGAGTTGGGCTGGTATTGGCTACCATCTATCACTGATCAGTTGGTGCAAACACAAGTGGTGGCCCTCACCCAGTGGGTGGGGCCGCAGGGGGTACAAGTATGGTTGGGTTGTGTGATTGAATTGTGTGGTTGCTGTCTCCTACACAGTTAGACAAAATAAATAAATAAATAGAACAAAAACTGCAAACCACATAAACAAACAGCAATAATTGCAAAAGATTAAAAAAAAAAAAAAGTAAATATGAAAAGAAAAATTTGAAAAAAGAAAAAAAAAGGTGAAAGACAAAGAGAAGTGGTGGGGGAAGCCCAATATCTGGGGAGGGGGGAATAAGAGAAAAGACCAAGATAAAAAGAATAATAAATAAAAAATGATAAAAATGCAAAAAGAAAAACAAAGGATGGAAAGACCCAAAGAAGAAAAGAAAGAAAAATGAAGGGAACCAGGAAAAGGGAAATGAAAAACAAACAAACAAACAACAAAAAACACCAAGAACCAAGGAAAGGAAAGAGGAAAAAAATAAAAAGAAAGGAAGATGGAGGAAGAAAAAAAGAATGATTTAAAAACAAACAAAAACAAAACTGGGTGGCGGTAGCAGGGATGGTACCTGGCCTCTGCCAGAGCATCCAGATTGGGATGGAATTCCTGCCAGTCCGGAAAGTGGGTAGGGATGGGGATGACCATACCTCCATTTACCAGAAAGGTGTAGGGTATAAGAGTAACAAGGGGAATATCGCACCTTTCTAGTCATCAGCTTCCAGTACAGTTCCCCATGGTGTCCTCGGCAAGCAAAGCAGGTTCTTAGGTTGCTGCCTGGATTGGAACGCCACTTGTAAATATTGAATTGGCTGTGCTGTCAGGACAGCCAACAGTCCATGGTTCCATTTATCCCTTTATTCACTGTTTTCATTCAGTCTTCTACTAATTGTTATTTAATTCACTTTATCTTTCCCTTCAAAGCCCAGGGTTCTAGGTTTCTCTTCTGTATCTGTTTCAATTGGTTTCTCTTTTCTTTGTTGTAGAGGGTCTATGTAGCCTGTCTGGCTATTCCACCATCTTGCAGGAAGTTGAACAGAGACTTTACTTTATTTTTTTATTGTAATTTAGGTGAAAGTTTGCAGAGCAAATTCATTTTCCATACAGCAGTTCACATACACTTTGTCTCATGACATTGACTACAATTTCCCACAATGCAACAGCTCCCCTCCCACTTCTTCCCCATACTTAACTCTTCCCTGTGTCCTTCCCTCCATGCATTCCTGCCCCCTAAGCTGTATCCCTGTCCATACACAGCCCTTCTATTCTTCCATGATTGATCTCTCCAAGGAGTGTATCTACCTAATGTAAATGCTCAGCTGATATGCCTGTCTTTTGTTTGACTGGAAACCACAGGAGTTGATTCAATTCCAGACCTAAAGGGCAACTAGAGGCCATAGTCTCAGTGGTTCCATTAGGCTCTATCAGACCAGCAAACCTGGTCTTTTTTTTTTTTTTTTAAATGATTTTTAGTTTTGTTCCACATTGTTTTCCCACTGTATCCAGGATTTCCTACAGAGATCCCCCTGAATAGAGGCTTTTTAAAAAAGTTAATTTTAATGTCTGTCTTGAGCATTATACACTTTTGTTGTTGCTAGGTGTCATTGAGTTTGTTCTGACTCATAGCGACCCTATGGACAACAGAACGAAACACTGCCTGATCCTGTGCCATCCTCACAATTGTTGCCATGCTCTTTTAGATCTATCTATATCAGATTAAAACAAACAAACAAACCCTTGCTTGCTGAAAGTGAAGTGACTTGAAGCACTTACTGATGAAGATCAAAGACTTCAGTAGCCTTCAGTATGGATTACACCTGAACATACTATGAAAATCCTCACAACTGGAACAATAAACAGCATCACATTAAACAGAGAAAAGATTGAAGTTGTCAGGGATTTCATTTTACTTGGGTTGACAATCAATGCCCATGGAAGCAGCAGGCAAGAAATCAGATGACATACTGCACTGCACAAATCTGCTGCAAGAAATCGTTTTAAAGTGTTAAGGATCAAAGATGTATGTCATTTTGAAAACTAAGGTGCACCTAACATAAGCCATTGTATTTTCAATAGCCTCATATGCATGTGAAAGCTGGACAACAAACGAAGAAGACTGAGGAAGAGTTGATGCCTTTGAATTGTGGTGTTGGCAAAGAATACTGAAAACATCATAAACTGCCAAAAGAACAAATAAATCTGTCCTGGAAGAAGTGCAGCCAGAATCTCCTTGGAGGCGAGAATGGCCAGACTTCGTCTCACCTACTTTGATCATGTTGTCAGAAGGGACCATTACCTGGAGAAGGATGTCATGCTACATACAGTGGAGGGTTAGAGAAAAAGAGGAAGACCTTCAATGAGATGGATTGACACAGTGACTGCACTGATGGACTCAAGCATAGTAAGAACTGTGAAGATGGTGCAAACTGGACAGTGTTTCGTTCTGTTGTGCACAGGGTCTCTATGAGTTGGAGCCAACGCAATGGCAGCTAACAACAACACAACATTTTCTAATGTAAACCAAAAAACTAAATCTGTTATTGTTGAGTTGATTCCAACTCCTGGTGATGCCATGTGTGTCAGAGTAGAGTTGTGCTCCAGAGTTTTCAGCGGCTGATTTTTCAGAAGTAGATCACCAGACTTTTCTTCTGAGATGCTTTTGGGTGGGCTTGAATGCCAGCCTTTTGGTTAGCAGCCAAGGGTGTTAACCATTTGCACCATCCAGGGACTCCCTCCTTCTCATAGAGAACATTAAATGGTTGCAGCACTTCACGTTTGGCATACTCCACCACATCCATCTAGGCCATTTTCTCATCTTCAAATGCTCTTAAAGTAAATGGCATGACATCAAATGTCTTTCCTCCTCACTGAAGAAAGGAGCTTTGGTAGTGTGTTAGGCTGGGTTCTCTAGAGTAGTAAAACCAGTAAAGCTTATATAGAAAGAGAAAAAGAGAAATTTATCTTAGGAAAATGGCTCACACACATATAGAAGTTAGCAAGTCCCAAGTTCTTGGATCAAACATCAAGCTGGAGGATTTTCCTGACTCACACAGCTGCAGGGGCTGAGGAACTCAAGGTTGGCAGGCAGTATAATGGTTGTTGATTTCACCGAATGACAAATCCAAGATCTCCAGGTTGAATAGTGGATTGTTCGCTCACGGACAGTTGTAGGCAGCACAACAGAATCCCAATCCATAGAACAGTGTCTCTATTTCCCAGGATGTCCGTAAATATATTGGAAGCAGCCCACACCCCTAGGAAACTCCCTTTCAACCGACTGGCTGCTCAAAACATATATATCCAATCTCAGCATGGGAATAATTCACATCACAACTGCTTAAATTACCCAGAATTGTGGTCCAGCCAAGTTGACATACAAATCCAACTATCACAGGTGGCATAGTGGATAAGGCATTTGGCTGCTAACCAGAAAGTCAGTGGTTCAAGCCCCCCAGGCTGCTCCTCAGAAGGAAGATGAGATGATCTACTTCTATAAAGATTTACAGCTTGGAAACTCAATGGGGGTCTCTATGAGTTGGAATCAACTTGATGGCGTGAGTTTGGCTTTTTGGTTCTCACTGAAGAGGGCATGTGAAATTTCCATCTTTAGGCTATAGTGTGTTAAGGATTTCACTTACAAAGATGGTTCTCTGTCCTGTTTATTTGGCCCTCTCCTTAGCTGACAAGAACATCCACAACATATACTTCATATACCTGAAATTCAGTTTTTTGTGGTCTTTCTTCTGCTGATGTGTGGGGTTCTGGATAATGGTTTTCTCTCCATTGATGATATGCTGCTTCAACTGGTGTGGCAGCATCCCCTCTACACCTTTTTTTTTAAAATCATGATTTGTGTGCAAGTTTACAAATTCATTTTCCATACATCAATTCTTAATACCTTTTGTTTCATGACACTGATTGCAATCCACATAATGCAACAGCTCTCTTCCTACTTCCTTCCTGTGGTTACCTCTTCTCTATGTCCTTCTTTCCTATGCATTCCTGCATACTGAGCTATCTCCCAGTACAAATGCTGCCTTTCTGATCGCCCATGATTGATTGTTCTAAGGAGTGTACCTATTTGGTATAAATTTTCACCTTATATGCCCATATATTGTTTGGCTGCAAGTCACAGAGGGAGTTCACTTCCAGGCCCAAAGGGTGACAAAGGTTTTATCTGTCTCTATTCAGCCTGTAAGCCTGTTCTTCTTTATGATTTTGAGTTTTGTTCCACATTTTTATCCCACTCTACCCAGAATATCCTGCACTGATCCCTTTCTGAGTGGTTGACAGTGGTAGCTGGGCATGATCAACTTATTCTGGTCTCAGGGTAAAGCAGGCTGAGGTTCACATGGTCTACTAGTCCCTTGGACTAATTGTTTCCATGTGTCTTTGGTTTTCTTCATTCTTCTTCCCTCTGGACAAGAAGAGACCAACTATTGCATCTAGATGGTGGTTTGCAAACTTTCAAGTCGCTCTTCACCAAGGTGAGCATCCCTTCTTCAGGTGTACAATCAAATTAGTGGGCGACTTTGTTCTAGGCTTCTGTCACTTGTGTGTTCTGGTTTCCAGGTCTGACCAGGCAGAGAACAACCTCAGCACAAGGGTGAGCCAGCTGGATGACATCTGCTTTCTGCCTTGTTACTGGGATCCCCTTAGTTACATCAACTACAAAAGTCTGAGGTACATTAGTGATGAAGCCATCCACACGGACACCAAGGTCAATTTTTACCAAATCACCTTCCTTGAGGACATGATCTTAGTCACTATTCAAAGGGGAGAAGTGACATGCACAGTTATTTACCAAAATGCTGGTGGGAATGGTGGTAACTTCCTTCATTTACTTTTTTTTTTTTTTCTCAAAAATGTCCCATGTCATGTACAGGCTGAACGATTAGGTATGTTTATGCAGGGGGGAGTGTGCCCAAGACCATGTATAGGGTTGGCAGAAAATATTTCTACAAGTGTATTTGTGTGTTACATAAGAATTCCCAGGTATGTGGTAGAGCTGAAAAGGGGCAAGGTTGTAGTAATTTCATGGCCACAACCAGCTACCCAGAGAGAGCAAGTAGTTGGACCTGTGGGCTTGTGACCATAGCTGCAGGGGACATCAAGCTCAACTGGCATGACATACTACACAAAAACATTTTTCCACATCTACTTTGGCAAGTACTGATTGGGATCTTAAAAGCTTGCAAGCGGCCATCTAGATGTAATGATGGGTCTGTCCTCATCCAGTGCACAGAAGAATGAAGAAAACCAAAGACACATGGAAAGAATTAGTCCAAGCAACTGGTACACCATGTGATCCTCAGCCTATATGAATATGAGACCAGAAGAACTACATGGTGCCTGGCTACCAGTCAACCACTTAGAGAGGGATCTCTGTAGGAGACGCTGGATAGAGTGGGAGAACAATGTGGAACAAAACTCAAAATCATCACACAAAAAAAGGGGGGGACCAGTTTTGCTGGTCTGATAGAGCCTGATGGAACCACTGAGACTGTGGCCTCTAGCTACCCTTCAGGTCTGGAATTGAACCCACTCCTGTGGCTTCCAGCCAAACAAAAGACAGGCACATGAGCTGAACATTTACATTAGGTAGATACACTCCTTGGAGAGAACAATCATGGGAAAATCGAAGGGCTGTGTATGCACAGGGAGACAACTCAGTGAGAGGGAAGGATATAGGGAAGAGGTAACTATTGGGAGGAAGTGGGAAGGGAACTGTTGCATTGTGGGAAGTTGTAGTCAACGTTATGAAACAAAGTGTATGTGAGCTGCTGTATGGAAAGTGAATTGGCTCTGTAAACTTTCACCCAAATCACAATAAAAATTTTAAAAAAGAAAATGTCCCATGTCTTCTATAATTCCTCACTTAGTTTTCACTTGCAACACTTCTGTTTTGTTCACTAAATCTGTTAGAGATATGCCGCACCATCTTGCGTGGCTCTTCCGGGTTCTTCTTCATTCCCTGCCGCCCCACCCAAGGTCATAAGTCAGTTAAAGGAAGTTGAAACTGAGCTTCCTGCAAGGTGTGAATTTTAAAAGGCAACATAGCCTCTGATAGGTTAAGACCTCTTCCCCCAGCTCTGATGTACAATTTCCTAACCCCAGGTATATATAAGACCACCCTCTTCCCTGCTCTTCCTCTCTTCTCTTCTTCCCTTCTTCCTCTTTCTTTCTTCTTCTCTTCTTCCTCTTCTCCTCTTCTTCTTCTGTCCTTCCTCAGTGCAGGTGCCCTTTTGCCTCTTTAATAAAATCTCCTGTCGGGTACCCTGGTGTGTGGCGTGGTCGTTGAGTGCTGATGGAGCTCTAACAAAATCCTTCTGTTTCTTCCTGTCCTTAATTAAAATTTCAGGCTTTAGAGAAAAGGGAAAATACCAAACCCACTGTCATTGAGTCAATTCCGACTTGTACCAACCCTCTATGACAGAGTAGAACTGTCCCTTAGGGTTGTAAAGATTACAGCCAAGAAAATCCTATGGGCCAGTTCTACTCTGTCATAGAGGGTCACTATGAGTTGGAATCAACTTGATGGCACACAACAGTAATAATAATCTCCACAGAAGCAAATTGTCATGACTTTCTTCCATAGTACCACAGGGTAGGTTCAAACCACCACCCTTTAAGTTAGCACAATATCTGTTCTAATATCTATATACTCTTCTGAAACACACACAGAAACAATAACAATAACAACAACAAAAAACTGTCATTCTCAGTTCAGCTACTGCCAGACCTCTGAACCTGACTTCTGAGTCTTTGCTGCCTGGAAGGTCTTTTGCTTCCCTCTTTACTGGCCCAATTCCTTCAAAATTCCACTTGGACTTCACCTCCTCTGACCTTCTAAATCTCAGCGAGATGTTTTTCCATAGCCTCCCACTCAACCTCACACTTTACCTTCTTGTAACACTTGTTCCACTGCCACACTGTTGGTGCTTAATAAATTTTTTTTTTTTTTAAAGAAGATAAAATGTGTGCATTTCAGCTCTTTCTTCTGAGCTGATGCTGTCAGAACTTAGTGAGCCCTGGTGGGCACCAGATGGTGGGGCCAGTGATCTCAGAAGGAGCAACTCCAAGGACCAGAGAATGAGGCCAATCCAGGGCACCCAGCTGTTTCTTGTGATGCTTCCTGCACAGGAGTGTGGAGGGGCACTGCTTGGTACTGTGTCCAGGTTGGTAAGGTGGGATGGCATCAAGAGACTAACTGAGGAGTGGAGTTCTCATGGCTCACCTCATGGAAAGTCAGTGTCAAAATATATGTAGGAGATTTGGGGGGTGGGGAGCAGGGTTGGGAGCCTCTGAGCAGCAGGAAAGGCCAACAGGAAGACAACTGCGGTAGATCAGTCTGAGGAGAGGAGGTGAGGAAGGAAGCAACAGTTTTGAGAAAAAATGGGGAGAAAGAATTATGCTTTGGTGGCTGGCCTGGGCATGGGAAGGTTGGGCTTATAGAAAAGCCCAAGATGACTGATAAACCTACCATGCTTAGCAGAACTGAGAAGTGGCAAGATGCAGACTGGTTTGAGATGAAGCATCTGGCTTTAGAAACACTATATTGGGAAATCCCAAGAAGTTGAACAGCTAAGGGGCTGTGTGACCTCATGGAGTTGGAAATACAGGACCATAATTGGGGAGGGAGGCTGGAGCCAGAGATGTGGATTTGGGGCCATCTGCAGAGAGGCCACAGAGTGAAGGTCAAAGATGAAAGCAGAACAGTTGCGAAGCTGCCTAGCGTGGAGGACAGGAGAAGGGCAGCTGCTGAAAGAAGATAAGGGGGAAGGGAACTCACATGTCCTGAGGGCCAACTACTTGTCAGGTGCATAATGCAGAACAAGCAAGGAGGATGGGGACACAGCAGGAAAAACACTGACCTTTGAATTAGACTGTTGTGAGTCTGACCTCAGATTCTTACTCTTAGCCTCCATGGCCTGCTTGTAACCTGGAGCTAATCATGCCCATCTTACAAAGTGAGATTTTAAAGGGTGGATGGCTCAATGCCTATGTTAGAGCTCCGTCGGCACTCAACAACCACGCCACACACCAGGGTACCCAACAGGAGATTTTATTAAAGAGGTGAAAGGGCGCCTGCACTGAGGAAGGACAGAAGAAGAAGAGGAGGAAGAAGAAGAGGAAGAAGAGGAGAAGAGGAAGAAGAGAAGAAGAAAGAAAGAGGAAGAATAGAAGAAGAGAGAGGAAGAAGAGGAAGAGAGAGAAAGAGGAGGAAGAGGGTGGTCTTATATAGACCGGAGGTTAGGAGGTTGTACATCAGAGCTGGGGGAAGAGGTCTTAACCTATCAGAGGCTATGTTGCCTTTTAAAATTCATGCCTTGCAGGAAGCTCAGTTTCAACTTCCTTTAACTGACTTATGATCTTGGGTGGGGCAGCAGGGAATGAAGAAGAACGCGGAAGAGCCACACAAGATGGCGTGGCATATTTCTAACAGCCTACAGAGGTAGATCTCTCATATATGGCAGTTATTATTTAGGAGAATCATAAGGGTGATTGGTGAAGCGTTACAGTTAAGAGTGAAAGTGAGTGTGTGTTTAAAAAAAAAAAAAGAAGCAACCAGTCTGGATAACTCCAGGGAAAGCTTTTCAGGGAGACAATGGGCTGGGCAGGGACAGCAGCAGTGGCTAGGAGGGACAGCAGGGTCAGAGGAAGGTTTTCCCAGCTGGGAGGATAGGGCCATGTTCACAGACAAGGAAAAACATCCCCCAAAGTAGCAAGAACCTAAATGCAGAGGAATAGAGGGATTGAAGGAAGTGAGACTTGGATGAAGGAAGAAGGGAAGACTGAGTGCACAGGAGGAAGATGGGGGAGCCCTGGGAAGGAAAAACCAGCAGAGAAGGCAATGCATGAACACTTCCCAGTTGGCCCTTGCTCGAGTCCTGCAGAGAATATATTCCATTCTATTTGGGCATGAGCCCCTGGAGTTCAGAGAGTGGAGATTTGTGGCATTGTAATGAGCTGCTAGATTCATAAACCAGCTTCATCTTGGGCCTGGTTCTGCTGGAGATGCACGTGGAATTTGGCACCGGGTCATGGAAATGCCAACATGCTGCTCCCAGCAGTGTGTGGTGGGAAAGTCCTAGTTTAGGAGACTAGCTGTGAGACCTTGGGGAAAGTGCTGAAGCTCTATGGGCTTCTATTTTACCCATCTGTAAAATGGGGTTAATCCCACGTCTATTTCCAGAGTGCTATTGAGGACATGGGCAAAAGTCTTTTGTAAACCAAAAGGAATTTATAAATTTTCAGAGATCATGTCTGATATCAAGTGTAGTTCATAGATGAAAAGGCTTTCTCCCCTCTGGCTTCTAAATCAGAAAAGTTTAGTGGAAATTATTTTTGAAGTCCTTTGATCTCCTTGGCAGAAAGGCACTGTGTAAATTCCAGATGTCACGGCACATTTTTCCTCTTGCTTTGGAACCAAGGGTGACCAATTTTATTCAATAGCTGGTAACAGCCTTTCTGAATTGCTTAAAACCCTTGAATCCCATTGAATCCTAATCCCTGGAATTGGCCCCTTACTGTTTCTGCTTCCCTTGGTGCTGTCATCACATAACACTCTTGAAATAGGGCCCAGAGCTGCCTGTGAAGGAGACTCAAGGCCAGAGACCCTGCTTATGCGACTGTGCTCTTCACTTGGCTCCTGGTATGTCCATTCCCTGTAGTTATTACTGAGATATGGGTCTAAGTCCTGGCTCTGCCATGTGATTTTTCCCTGAGCTGCATTACTATGTAATAGTAATAATAGTGGTCACCATTTATCATGTGTCAGGCACTTTACTAACCTCTGAGAGAGGGCCTTTGTCCCAGCCTGGAACCTTCTCTTTCTTCCCCAATTTGAATGGCATGACCAAATTTAAATATCCACCGAGCCAAGGAGTTGATGTCTCTGATCTAACAGTCACAATCCACCGTGACAATGGATCCATTACATGGCTCATTTAAAATGGGATAAAAACCAAAAAACCAAACTCATTGCCTTCAAGTCGATTCCAAATCATAGTGACTCCCTTTGGGTTTCTGAGGCGGTAAATCTTTACAGAAGTAGATTGCCCAGTCTTCCTTCCATGGAGTGGCTGGTGGGTTTGAACTGCCAACATTCTGAATAGCAGTCAAATCCCACAGGCACTACACCACCAGAGCTCCATTTAAAAATGGGATAAGAACTGTCTTTTTATAGGAAAGCCTAACATATCAGGGAGGGGTAAGATCTGCTCTGTGTGGCCAACTGGGAGAATTGGAAGTGGTAGAAATTATAGATGTGTCCATAGTCAGAAGTGTCAGGCAACAGAATAGGCTGCTGAAAGAGAGGAGTCACTAGAGGAGTCCCAGCAGAGGCCAGACAGACATTTTGTTGGGAGGGAGGGTTGAGTGGTGGGCAGTGGTGAGGGGTGAGGTATTGGAGAAGACAGGGAATTCAGGCACAGGTGAGTGCAGACTAGCTGAACATTAGACTTATTACCAAATCTGAGAGCCTTTGATTTCATGAAAGGCCTTGAAGAAGACAAATTTTATTTGGAGGCATTAAACACAATTTGTCATGTGCCTTTTGGTAGAAGCTGGTCTAATCTGATGTTGGCTTCTTCTTGTTCTTTGCTGCTCTTCCTGTGGAAAAGTTGCAGGTGAGATTCATGATAAAAACAGAGTTAGGTTTTCAATTCTCCAGGATATCCTAAGTGTGATCCAATGTCACTATGAGTTGGGGCCGTCTCGATGGCACATAACAACAACAGCAAGAACAAGAGTGAGCTCTCTCTGTGGATGCACGGCATGTATGGTCACTTGTGAACCCAGGAGACTTAAGACTCTGAAGAGACTTGGAGAGACATTTGTTAGGCCCAGGGAGGCTATATTTTTAACATTGGACTGAATCACAATCTCTTTTCTCTTGACAGTCTATGCTGGCATAGGCAATCCGTGACCCCTCTGTCTTTCACTCTTATTGATCCCTGTCTCCAAGAAAGTTGACTGTAAGAATAGAGCAGATGTTGGTTTTATACCCTTGGCTGGGATGGAGTGGAGGGACGGTCCAGTACTTCCTGCATGCATAGTGGGATCCCCCTTAACAGCTCTCTAGCTCAGTTAGACACTGACACAAACTCTTTTTTTTCTCTCCTGGATGGAGCTGCATTTGGTGCCCCATGGATTTCACTTCTTGGGTCCGCAACAGGGGCAGGATTTAGAACCAATGTGCACTACTCTAACCTAAAGACTGATGGTTTGAACCTGGAGATCTGCTTCTGGAAAAATTATAGCCGAGAAAATCCTACAGAGCAGTTCTACTCTGTTACACATGGGGTCAACGTGAGTTGAAATTGACTCAATAGCAAGGGATTTAATACGCATTCTTACCAAACAAACAAAGAAAATTACCAGCAGGGATTTAAACATATAAACATGGAGGCCTGAGCTTGGTTTTTTTTTTGTTTTTTCTTTCATTGAAAAGATATTATAGTAATA
>NW_006921641.1:13294471-13297733 GCF_000298275.1 Orycteropus afer afer
TTCCCTTTTCTTTGTTGAAGAGCATCTGTGCAGTCCTTCTGCCTAGTCTGCCATCTTGCCGGAACTCCTATTTTATTTAACTTTTAAAATCACAAAACTAATCTCCCTTTCCCTTCCCCATTGTACCCAAATATTAACAGTTTGGTGTACATCCTACACTTTTCTCCATACCCTTGCCAACATACACAAAAAAATACATGTGATGGTATTTTAAAAAACAATAAACAAACAAACAAACAAACAAAAAACCCCAGCTCTATTGAGATGTAATCTACATGCCATAAAATTCATTCTTTTAAATTCACAATTCAGTGACTTTTAGTATATTCACAGTGTTGTGCAATCACATGATAGTTCTATTTCCTTTTTTAAAAAAAACATCAAACAAACCATGCTTTATACAGAAATCAATATTACTTCAATTGGCTGTTTCCACTTAATATGTCATGAACATCCCTCTAGATAAAAAGATACAGATTTTATTTCTTATTTTTAATAGCTGCATAATATATGAATATGCCATAATCTATCAAACCATTCAGATAGTTTCCCACATTTGCTACAGCAAATTAAAGAACAGCAAGTATGCTAAAACAGATACAAGTGTTTATGGAGGACAGTTCTACTGCAAGGGCTTATAAGAAATTGTCAATTCATTCCATAAACACCCACTGTGCACTTTCTGATCCAAGACAGAATGATGGAGATTTAGAGCCATGGATGCCTTCATGTAGAAGACTCCTGGCCACTAGAGAACTCAGGTTTTGCTCTAAAGACATTGCTGCCCTTCAAGCTTAACCCTGGAAACAAAAGTGTCAGGTACTTTTGGCAACAGTGCCAAGTTCAGAATTAGAAGCAAGCTCTCTGGTTTCCTGGCCAGTGTCCGCACACTGAAGGGCCCTGGGACACCATCTGTGCACCTTGTGGAAAGGGGGTGTGGGGAGGTGGTGGAGATAGGGTGAAGAATGGAAAAGTCAGGAAGATGCCCCTGCCTGGAGTAAGCAGGGGTGCAGAGTGAAGAGCTACTCCAAATGTGCAAGTATGGCTTCAACAACAACACTGATCCAGAATACTGTCTGTCCTCCTGCCATCTTCTGCTTCCCTTGGGTTATCTCATTGCCATGGAAACAGAAGGTGAGGATCATTTCTCTATCTGGTTCAGTAATTTCTATGTACTTATCTTGTGAAAGGCAGTCTGGAAAGCAAAGTGGAAATGTTACTTCAAAAGGATTCATCAGATCCCCATTTCCAACTTGGAATCAGTATAACTTTCTAGAAGGAAATTTAAACATTTTTAAAAACTCCATCACTCTTAGCAAAAAGCATGTTCATGTGATGGTGGTCAGTTTAGTCATACAGATTCTTGTTCTACCCTTTTCTTTCCTTCACTTAACATTATTTTCACTTACATTTTTATGTATGACTAAGAGCTCCGGTGGTATAATACCTAAGGCATTTGACTGCTAACCAGAAGGCTGGTGGTTCAAACCCATCAGCCACTCCTCAGAAGGAAGGTTGGGCAATCTACTTCCATAGTGATACTGCTTCAGAAACCCAAAGAGGGGTCGCTATGAGTTGGATCCGACTCAACGGTAGTGAGTTTGTTTGTTTGTTTGTTTGTTTTTAATAGTAATATCCACCACTCATCTATCAGTTTGTTGTTCTGTGGTGGCTTGCATGTTGCTGTGAGGCTGGAGGCTATACCACTGGCATTTCAGATCCCAGCAGGGTCACCCATGGAGAACAGCTTTCAGTGGAGTCTCCAGACTAAGACAGACTCAGAAGAAGGAAGGGGCCATCCACTTCTCAAATAATTAGCCAGTGAAAACCTTATGAATAATAGTGAAGCAATGTCTGATATATTACTGGAAAACGTTATGAATAGCCCTGACATATTGTCGTTTATAGTGCTGGAAGATGAGACCCTCATGTCGGAAGGCACTCAAAATATGATTGGGAAATAGCTGCCTCCTCAGAGTAGAGTTGACCTCAGTGTTGGGGGTGGAGTATAGCTTTCAGGACCACCATTTGCTGATGTGGCATCACTCAAAATGGAAAGAAACAGCTGCAAACTACCCTTAATAATTGGAACAAGGAATGTGTGAAGTATGAATCTAGGAACATTGGAAGCTGTAAAAAATGAAATGGAATACATAAAGAACAATATCCTAGGCATTAGTGAGCTAAAATGGACTGGTTTTGGCCATTTTGAATCAGATAACCATATGATCTACCATGCCAGGAATGACAAATTGAAGAAGAATGGTGTGGCATTCATCATCAAGAATGTTTCAAGAGAGCTCCCGCAATATGGTGGACTATGCAGAAGGACTGCACAGACCTTTTCAACAAAGAAAAGGGAAACTAATTGACACAGACACAGAAGATAATCTTGGACCCCTGAGCCTTGTAGGGAAGGATACAGAAGTGGAATAAACCCCAACTAGGAGAAGAATTTGCTTGAAAATACCAAAAAAGGAGACATATGAAGCTGCAGTCTGGCAGGGACCTGAGCAGCCCTGATGGCACAAACAGCATGGACATTCCCGAGTGGTGGTAGGACATAAAAATTAACCTAAAAGTCCCCTGCTAGCCAGGGACTACACGGAGGACTGTGTACGGTGGCTGCGGAACAAACGGGAAAGGTGAAGAGAAAGGTGGAATGAGCTGTGGACTTTTGCCAGTCCGGAGGTTGCTGCCATTTTGTAGGTTTAAAAAGCGGCTTGACTACTTTGCATATTCAAAGAGACAGTGCTCTCGCAGATTTCTGGGGCTTAAGATCATATTTTGCTTTCCAGCAACCCCAAGGACACTCGGGGCCTGCAAGACTGAAAAGGTACAACATTCTTCTTGTTACTACAGCCTACACCCACTTGGTGAACGGAGGTGTGGCCATCCCCACTCCCACCCACCTTCTGGGCCCACAGGAACTCCATCACAGTCTGTGTGCTCAGAGGGAGCCTGGGTGCCCTACGCAATCCTCCACCGATTTTTTTCTTTTTATTTTTTTCTTTTTCTTTTGTTTCTTTTTAATTTTTTGTATCTTTTCACTTTCTCTTTCCCAGTGATTAGTTTGCTTGTATTTGTCCGTTTCAAACCAACTAATATTATTAATACTTTTGTCCTTTTTTTTTAATTTTTTTTTTTTTTTAATTAGGATTTGGGTGAAGATTTACAGAATAAATTCACTTTTCATACAGCAGTTCACATATACTTTGTCTCATGTCATTGACCAAAATTTACAATGCAGCAGCTCCCCTCC
>NW_006921641.1:13308277-13313370 GCF_000298275.1 Orycteropus afer afer
TATCTTCTGTGTCTGTGTTAATTGGTTTCCCTTTTCTTTGTTGAAGAGGGTCTGTGCAATCCTTCTGCCTAGTCCGCCATCTTGCCGGAACTCTGTGAAGAAGATTGATGCTTTTAAGTTGTGGTGTTGGTGAAGAGTACTGAAAGTACCACGGACTGACAAAAGAACAAACCAGTCTGTCCTGGAAGAAGTGCAGCTGGAATGCTCCTTGGAAGCAAAAATGCCCAGACTTTGTCTCACCTATTTTGGTCATTTTTCTGGTTACCTAGTGCCACTCTGAGAAGCACACCACAAATGGGATGCTTGAACAAACAGGAGTTTATTCTCTTACAGTTCCAGAGGCTAGAAGTCTGAGTTCAAAGTGCCAGGTTCTAGGGGCTGTGTGAAAACCTTTTGACCTTGGGCTTCAGCTCAGCCTCTTGCTCCCTGCCCACTGAAGCTAGAGTCATCTCTTCACTCAGGCAGCTACTGGCTGCTGAGGCTAACAACCCCAAGGTCAACAAATAAAATGGCACAGTCCAGATGTCATACCAAATCACACAACAGGCTATTAATTCAACTCCATTGAAAGTCCCAAGGTTGGCAGAGCATGGCAGGCTGCTGATCAACAACATGGCTACATGCAGGGTTCAAGTGTACATAAACTAGAGACCATTCCCCAAGACTTCTTGTATACAGGAAGCAGACCACATCCCTAATGCAGTTACTGAGCTGCTCACAGTAGATTCCACCATGGAGTTGATTACTAGTCTCATTATGGGGAAGACTACATCCAGCTGCCCAGCCACTCAACCAGGCCCAGCCAAGTTGACACACAAATATAACTACCACAGTCATGTAGTCAGAAGGGACCATTCTCTGGAGAAGGATATCATTCTTGGTAAAGTGGAGGGTCAATAAAAAAGGGAAAGCCCTCAGCAAGATGTATTGACACAGTGGCTGCAACGATGGGCTCAGGTATAGCAAGGACTGTGAGACTAGAACAGGACCAGGCAGTGTTCCATTCTGTTGTACAGAGTCACTATGAGTCAGAGCTGACTCAACAGCACCTAACAACAACATCAACAGCATAGTAATATACTTGTGGTATTTTGCAAGTGTTGAGAGAAAATACTAAAATAGTAACATTACACGTAAGAGGTGAAAAAAAAGATATATAAATTCAAATAAATTATGAAAAAGAAAGACGTTCCTTTGTAATCACATCCCCTATTCAATGACAGTTTGCATTTTAACTAGTTCCTTACTTCTTGGTCCATGGGACATACAGAGTTTTGTTCTGTTATTGTCACAAGCCAACACTGATTGCTGCATTATATCCTGTCCCACTGATGACTGGTGTGTGGAGGAGGCTGGTCTGCCCTGCTCCTCCCTTGGGCCAAGCACTTGACACTCACACAAGAGCACTCGGTGCCCAACTGAGAAAGATGAGGATGCTCTGGGTTAGGAGAAAGGGCTCATCTCAGGGTGCCAGGAAGGTGGTTTGGGAGGTTGGGTAGCTCTTTAGTGGGGCAGGTGTAAGAGATAGAACCTGATTCTGGCAGAAAGATGAAAATTCCTTTTTTTCATTTCTGGCTTTAAAATTGTGTCTTTTCTGTTCTCCTAATAATGAGAAAAGTGCCAGATGCTGAGCTGAATATCTCTTTTCATCAGCTGCTGAGTTGGTCCCTGACTCATGGTGACCCCATGCACAACAGGATGAAATGTTGCCCAGTCCTGCACCATTCCCACGATCAGCTGAGGACTGGACAATTGTGATCCATAGGGTTTTCCTAGTCCATCATAGTCTGGAAGTTGAGATGTGTTCTGCATCATGGCAAACCCATATGTGTCCAAATAGAACTGTTATCCATAGGGTTTTCTATGGCTGGTTTTTAGGAAGTACATTGCCTTCCTTCTGAGGTGTCTCTGGATGGACTTGAATCTCAAATCTTTTAATTGGCAGCTAAGCCAAACATGTTGTTTGCCCCACCCAGGGATTCCCTTCAACATCATAGCAAGATGCGATCCAACACTGACAGATGAGTGGTGGCTGACTGAGCATGAGGTGCATTGGCTGAGAATTGAACCTGGGCCTTCTGCATAAAAAAAACACAAAAACCAGAAATTCAGTGCTGTTGAGTTATTTCTGACTCATAGTGACCCCTCCTTGGGTTTTCGAGGCAGTATCTCTGTGGAAGTAGATTGCCCAATCTTCCTTCCAAGGAGTGGCTGGTGGGTTTGAAGTGCCAGACTTCTGGATAGCAGTCAAATGCCTTAGGCACTATGCCACCAGAGCTCCCAAGACTTAATTTTTACTGCTGAACCAATAATGTCTTAACTCCTCTTAGCCAATAGTGACCTTAGTTGTCCCTATCTTAGTAGTGCTACTGCCTTGGAAACCCAAGGAGGGGTCGTTATGAGTTGGATCCTACTCAATGGCAGTGTTTTGTTTTTTTTTTTTTAAATAAGGATGTGGGTTCTTGGCCAAGAACATCTTCCTCCCTCAACTTTAGTCTTAAGGAAGGGATAGAGAAGGATTTTTCTTCCAGTTACACACATATTTTACATTTTCTGCATACTTTTGATAGCTCTCCATGACAAGAAACACACATCTACATAATAATAGCTAATGCAAAGAATTTGGGAGCTCTGGAGTTCTGGTGATATAATGGGAGCTCTGGTGGCATAGTGTCTAAGGCGTTTGACTGCTAACCAGAAGGCTGGGGGTTCAAACCTATCAGCCACTCCCCTGAAGGAAGGTTGGGCAATCTATTTCCGTAGTGATATCACCTAGAGACCCAAGGGAGGTCACTATGAGTCAGATCTGACTTGAAGATAGTCTTTTTTTTTTTTTTTTCCCCACAAAGAATTTACTGTGTGGATGGTTTTCCATGTTAATTTACTCAATCCCTACAACAACCCTACAAAGTATCTAATATTATTATCCCCATTTTACAGATAAGGAAACTGACATAGAGTGGTTAAGATCACACACTAGTACTCAGATTTGGATTGAGCCAGTCCAGCTCCAGATGTGTCTCTGTTTGTCTTTTTTCTGGTTATAATAAATGAGTGATTGTAAGTATAGGTAATAGTTTCTATGAGTTCTGTGAGTTAATTTCAGCAATTATTGAACCAACTGGGAGCAGTGAAAACAAGAAAAGAGACTAGAAAGACATAGAGACTGGCACTGGACAGGGCAGAGTTTCGTTCTGTTGTACATGGGGTCGCTATGAGTCAGAGCTGACTCGACGGCACCTAACAACAACAAGAAAGACACAATTCTAATATGTGGACACCTAGCTCTGGGGGTTAGGGTCAGAGAGAGTATACCACATGGGTGGGTAGTGTCAGAATGATGAAGTGGGAAAGTGTGAATCTGAACTATCTTCACATTTTGGAAATTAGCCTTCTGTTGGCTATAAATCACTCAGGCAATATTATTCTTTCATACCTGTGGAGAGATGTCCTGTGGGATGGGGAACTGAGGCAAATATTCAGCAAATAGGTGTCAACCTGAGTTTGTTGAACACTGAAAAAAATATCTATGCAAAAAAAAAAAGGGAAAGCACAATATACTTATTGAGAATATGAATGTGAGGTTGGAGTCCAAATAATGCATATAATTCTAGAATAGGGGTTCACAGCCTTCTATGACTTGAGACCCTTTTTGAGAATTTCATAGCTCCTCTCAGAAAAGTGCACAAAATACATGTTGTTGTTGTTAAGTGCTGTTGAGTTGTCTCCTACTCATAGCCACCCTATGCACAGCAGAATGAAACACTGCCTGGTCCCACGCCAGCTCCACGATCCTTGCTGTACTTGAGCCCATCACTGCAGCCACTGTGTCAATCCATCTTGTTGAAGGCCTTTCCTTCTTTTGTCGACCCTCCACCTTACCAAGCATGACATCCTTCTCCAGGGAATGGTCCCTTCTGACAACATGACCAAAGTAGGTGAGACGAATCTGGCCATTCTCGCTTCCAAGGAGCATTCTGGCTGCACTTCCTCCAGGACAGATTTGTTAGTTCTTTTAACAGTCCATGATACTTTCAGCATTCTTCACCAGCACCACAAGTCAAAAGGATCAACTCTTCTTCGGTATTCCTTATTCATTGTCCAGCTCTCACATGTATATGAGGTAACTGAAAATAGCATATTACAGAGAATTTTTAAATGCAATTCAATTGCCTTGGAAATTGTTTTCCTTCACATATTCAGAACATTTATTAAAACTCTACAAAGAATTACATTTTTGCATCTCATCTTTTTTTAAAGCCAAAATGAATGGCCAGTATTTGTCAGTGTATTAGTTTCTTATTGGTGCTGTAACAAAGTACCAAAAATGTAGTGGTTTAAATAAACACAAATTTATGATCATACAGTTTTATAGCTGGAAGTCTGTCATGGGTCACAAAAAAACCAAAAAACCAACTCATGGCCATCAAGTCAGATCCAACTCATAGTGACCCTCCTTGGGGTTCCAAGGCAGTATCTCTACAGAAGTAGATTGCTCAATCTTCCTTCCGAGGAATGTTTGGCAGGCTTGAACCGCCAGCCTTCTGGTTAGCAGTCAAATGCCTTAGGCACTACGCCACCAGAGCTCCTATCATGGGTCACACTGGTCTAAAATCAAGTTATTAGCAGAGCAGTGTTCCTAAGGGAGAATCCATTTCCTTGACTTTTCCAGCTTCTGTAGCCACCCACGTTCCTTGACTTGTGGCCTCTTCCTCTATCTTCAAAGCCAGTCATGTTGCATCTCTCTGACCCATTCTTCTATAGCCACATCTCCCTTTGACTCTCTTCTGTCTCCCTCTTCCACCTTTAAGGACTCTAAGCCCATCCAGATAATCTAGGATTTCTCCCTATTTTAAGGTCAGCTAATTATCCACCTCAACTCCATCTGCAGTCTTAATTCGCCTCTGTCATGTAACATAACTGCTTGAACAATTTCTCTTAGAAAGATCAGCATGAGGCTGGTCCCCATGAGGCGGAGGTCAAAGATGTCCCAAATGTCCAAACTACCATGCCACTCCATCATCTCAGACATTAACCCCTCCTCCTCCTCCCAGTAATTTCCCCAGTCTTAGGGTTCTGAATTTCGCTGTAAC
>NW_006921641.1:13313946-13317445 GCF_000298275.1 Orycteropus afer afer
TAGCCACTATGCTACCAGAGCTCCTTGTAGGGAATGACTACTACCAGCTGCCCAGCCAAGTTGATACCTGACCTTAACTACCACACCACCCCAAACAGGCATGGATAATGGGATTTACGAAACACCACAGAATGGAGGACAATGGCTAGAAGGGCCACATCAAGCAATTCACTGCAATAACATACTCACAGGTTCTAAAGGCCTGCCAAAGAGTGATTCCAAAGCTGGGAGACAGAGAGATGAAATATTGATGACATTGTTAGGGCCCTTGGACCCAGCTGTGGCTGACCTAGAAAAACCTCTGAACTCTCCAGTTCTCCTCTCAAGCCAGTTTGAGTTGGGTTCCTCACACTTACAACTCTGGGTCTTTATTGTTACATATAACTACATATGTTATATTTGACATTGAATAAAGTTAAATTATTTTTATTTTGTTTTAATGGCAATAAGTACTAATATATGATGAATAAGAGACAATCAAAAGACACATAAAACTTCAACTTCCAGTAATAGTTGTTGTTGAGCCAAATCTAATTCAAAGCGACCCTGTGTGATAAAGTAGAACTGTGGCATAAGGGTTTCCTAGGCTGTAATCTTTATGGAAGTTGACTGCCAGGTCTTTCTCCTGCTGAGTAGCTGGTTAGGTTTGAACTACTGACCTTTCAGTTAATAGCCAAGTGCTTAACTGTTCTGCCACCAGGGCTCCTTCCAGTAACAGTAGACTAGACCATTAATGGATTTGAATTGTGGTGTTGGTGAAGAATATTGAATGTACCATGAAGTTCTAGAAAAATGAACAAATTTGTCTTAGAGGAAGTACTGCTTGAATGCTCCTTAAAAGCAAGAATAGTCAGACTTCGTCTCTCGTACTTTGGCCATGTTGTCAGAAGGGACCAGTCCCTGGAGAAGAATATCATGCTTGGTAAGGTAGAGGGTCAGAGAAAAAGGGGAAGACCTTCAATGAGATGGATTGACACCGTGGCTGTGACAATGGGCTCAAGCATGATGATTGTGAAGATGGTGCAGGACCAGGCAGTGTTTTGTTGTTGTACATACTGTAAGTCAGAACCAACTTGACAGCACTTAACAACAACAAGGTCATTCAGCCCACTCTCCTATAGAAGACAACTAAAAAAGTTGAACAACATATATAAATTTTTTTCCTTAAAGCCTTAAATTGCTAACAAGATGGTAATTACTTTTTAGTAATTACTCTGGTGATATAGCGCCTAAGGCATTGGACTGCTGTTTTGATTACCTAGTGCCGCTCTGACAGGAATATACCACAAATGAGATGGCTTTAACAAACAAGAGTTTATTCTTAGAATTTTTGGAGGCTAGAAGTCCACTGAAAGTCCCAAGATCAACAGAGCATGGCAGGCTACTGAATGAAGACTTGGCTACATGCAGGGTTCAAGCATGCCAAAAAGCTAGAGACCTTACTCAAAGTTACTTCTTATATACTGGAAGCAGCCCACATCCCTAAAGCAGCTACTCAGCTGCTCTGGTAGATTCCACCATGGAGTTAATTACCATTCTCACCATGGGGAATAACTACATCCAGCTGCCCAGCCACTCAACTAGGCCCAGCCAAGTTGACATACAACCTTAACTATGACAACTGCTAACCAGAAGGTTGGTGGTTCAAACCCACCAGCTGCTCCATGGAAGGAAGACTGGGCAATTTACTTCTGTAAATATTTACTGCCTCAGAAACTCAAAGGGGGTTGCTATGAGTCAGAATCAACTTGATGGCAGTGAGTTTGGCTTGATTTTTTTGAGTCCAAGATCAAAGATAGATCACGAATCTAAAGGTGGGTTTGGCAGATTAGACCCAGCACTTTTTGTGGGAGTATTAGCCAATCCTGAAAAGGTAGTTGATAAATGAGGTAGCTGATAAATGAGGTGGTTCCTCTCGAGAAGAAAATATCATCCTAGGCCTCAAATTATTTCTTTACATAGATGTATTGGGTATACTATATCAAATGTAACCAAGTACAGAAAAAGACATAAGTGAGAACCAAGAGAAACCATAAATAATAAAAACTGATTCATCAAAACCAAAAACCAAACACAATGCCGTGGAGTCAGATCCCACTCATAGCAACCTCTCCTTGGGTTTCTGAGGTGATATCACTATGGAAGTAGATTGCCCAACCTTCTGAGGAGTGGCTGGTGATTTTGAATATTGAACAGTCTGTGAAACACCTATGTTTACCATGTTAAAGGAGATAAAAGGCAAGCAGGAAATTTTAGAAATTAGAAACTATAAAAAGTACATAACATTTGAAAAGAACAAAGAATTTCTAGAATAGAAATTCTAGAACTAAAAGATACAATAACTGAAATTAAGAAAATGGATAGGTTTAAAAGTAGATTAGGAGCAGATGAAGGGAAAATCAATGAATTCCAAGGTAGAGCAGAAGAAACACATACACAGCACTGATAGACAAAAAGATGGAAAAAAGAAGAGAGGGAAAGGAATATAGAGGACAGAGTGAAAGGTCTAGCAAATAGATAATTGAAGCCAGAAGGAAAGATGAGAGAATGGAGCAGAGCCAACTTTCGAAGACATAATAATGGCTGAGAATTTTCCAGAGTTGAAAGACATCAATCCATATTCATGAAGCCCAACGATTTTCAAGCAAGAGAAATTAAAAATAAAAATCATACTTATACACATCATAACATTGCAGACATCCAAAACAAAGCCTTAAAAAAAAAAAAAAAAAGTCAGAGAAGTAACATCAGCATCAGAAGAACAGCTGTTGGACTTCTTAAGAGCAAAAATGGAACCAAGAAAATAGTAGAATAAGCTTTCTTCTGTGAAGAAAAATCTGTCAACTACAATTCTATGCCCAGTCAGAAACGCAAAGTAAATTTACATGGATAAGGAGAATAGGAGAGGGAAAAACAGCAACAAATTTTTGCAAAGCCAGAAAGTAGATGGAAAAGTAGTGTGGTGTAGTAAATTACTTAGTGTGGCTTTTCTACCCATAAGTCTTTGTAAACTCCAAGGTGGGATTTTCTATGAGCAACTGAGGAGCCCCTGATTGCTGAAGCTATCCACCTGGGTTATTTCTGTTGGGAGTGGCACAAAACAATGTTCTGGGAGGTTCCCACTCTCTCAGGTGCTTAGAGTTCTGATGCTATGATTGGCTACTTTGACCACTCTGCCGGGCTCAAAAGGAGCCTCCTAGAGGCAGAACTCTCTCTGACTGCTGGTTGAGGAAGGCGTTCTGCTGAAAGAGACACGTGCTGCTGGGAAAGAGACACAAGAGATACGTGTTGCTGAGTAAGACACGGAGGGACATGCACTGCTGGGGGAAGAGACTGTGAGAGACTTGGCTGAGAGACAGTGGGCTGGGAGAGAGACTGAGCATTTTTTCCTGAACTTGAATTGTAGCCTGGTGCTTCCCTAATAAACTCCATTATCTGAGAGTTCTGTGTGACCACTGCAGCGAATTATCGAACCCAGGAGAGAGGTGGTGGGTGCTTT
>NW_006921641.1:13325055-13331892 GCF_000298275.1 Orycteropus afer afer
GGAGCTGTGTGTCAACTTGGCTGGACCCCAGTTCTGTGTGGTTGTTCCCATGATGGGATCAGATGACTGTGTTCTGAGTGGCCAGTCTGCCCAAGGGGAGTTTCCCTAGGGGTGTGGCCTGCTTCCAAGATATCCAGGGACATCCTGGGAAGAGAGACATTCTTTGAGGAATTGGAACCCTGGTATGCGGATTACAAACTTCCGTGAGTGAGCAGCCCACCGCTCGGCCTGGAGATCTTGGATTTCTCTTTTGTTGGAGTCAACAACCAGTGTACTGCCTGCCAGCCTTGAGTTGCTCAGCCCCCTGTGCTTGCAGAAGCTAAGGCTGCCGCCAGCCCGAAGTTTCCTTCAAGGACTTTGGACTTGCCAGCTTCTATACGTTTGTGAGCCATTTCCTAAGATAAATTTCTCTCTCTCTCTCTCTCTAAATATATATATATATATATATACGCTTTGCTGGTTTTTGTGTTTCTCTAGAGAACCCAATCTAACACATGTGGAATAAAGGAGAAATGTTTCTTTCCTGTTTTGGTAGTGCCTCTGGCAGAGAGAATGACAGTAAGTGACAGATTTGTCAATGTCAGTGGTGGTTTCAGCAGCTCCTGTGTCCTACTCAGCAGCAATGGTGTGATTCTAACAGAGTGGAGGAAGGAGCAATGCTTCAAGTAGAGGAGCAGTGAGTATGGGCTTGTGGGCACTGGCAACCTCTTAATCTTTGGGTAGGATCTTCTCTTTCCTTTTGCTCTTCCAGCCCCTCACACCATTATTATGACCAATCTCTTTTTGCTTGAAATATCTAGAAATACCTTTTTTATCTGATTGAGCACTGACTGACTGAGATTTAAACAAAAAAGAAACACTCAACAAACAAATGAGAGTGATTAAATTGACACTGATTCTACTCAAACTCTTCCAAAACAAACAAAAGGAAGGAATACTCCCTACCTCATTCTGTGAAGCTAGAGTCACCCAAAAGTCTTTACAAGAGTCAGGTAAAGACACCACAAAATAATAATAATAATAATAATAAATAAAAAAGAAAAAAGAAGAAGAAGAAAATTACAACCTTGATGAAGTGTGGGCTCAGGACCATGGTTGTGGGGGACATCAAGCTCAATTGGCATAACATATTACACAAAAACATTGTTCTACATCCTACTTTGGTGAGTAGCAACTGAGGTCTTAAAAGCTTGCAGGCAGCCATCTGGATGCAACAATTGGTTTCTCCTCATCTGAAGCAAAGAAGAATGAAGAAAACCAAAGACACACAGAAATAATTAGTCTGAGGGACTAGTGGACCATGTGAACCTCAGCTGATATGACTATGGGACCAGAAGAACAAGTGGTAGCCTGGCTACAACTGTCAACCACTCAGAAAGGAATCAGTGCAGAGATACTGGATAGAGTGGGGGAACAATGTGGAACAAAGCTCAAAATCATAAATAAAAGACTGGGTTTACTGGTCTGATAGAGCCTAGTGAGAACCCAAGACTATGGTCCCTAGTTACCTTTCAGGTCTGGAACTGAACTCATTCCCATGGCTTCCAGCCAAACAAGAGACAGGTATATAGGGTGAACATTTATACCAAGTAGATAGACTCCTTAGCATGATCAATCATAGGAGAACAGAAGGACAGTATTTGTACAGGGAGACAGCGCAGGGGGCAGGAGTTCATAGGAAAGAAAGACACAGGAAGAGGTAACTACATGGAAAAAGTGGGAAGAGAACTGTTACATTGTGGGTTTTATAGTCAATGTCACAAAACAAAATGTATATAAACTGCTGTATGGAAAATGAATTTCCTCTGTAAACTTTTACTCAAATCACAATAATTTTTTTTTGTTTTAATTACAGAACAATATCCAGAGTTCTGGTGGCACAGGGCCTAAGGCATCTGACTGCTCACCAGAAGGTGAGTGGTTCAAACCCACCGGCTGCTCCATAGAAGGAAGATAGTGCTATCTACTTTCGTAGATTTACCGCCTTGGAAACCCAATGGGAGTCACTATGAATTGAGTGAGTTTTTTTAAAATTCATCATCAGTATAGATGCAAAAATTCTCCACAAAATTGTAGTGAACAGAATTCAACAACATATTAAGAAAACCATCCATCAGATCAAGGCAGAGTCATACTAGGAATGCAAGGGTAGTTTAACATTAGAAAATCAATCACTGTGATTTATCACATAACTAAAACAAAGGAAAAGAATTGCATGATCATCTCAACTGATGCAGAAAACGTATTTGATAAAATCCAATACACTTTCCTGACAAAATCTCAGCAAAATAGGAACAGAAGGGAAATTCCTCAGCATAATTAAGGGCATATATATATAAGCAACAGCCAACATTATATTCAATGGAGAAAGATTAAGAGCTTTCCTCTTGAGACCTGGAACAAGACAAGAATGTCCGTTATCACCACTCTTATTCAATATTGTACTGGAAAGCAATTACTGGAATAATAATGCAAGAAAGGGAAATAAAGAGTATTCAAAATTGGAAAAGATGTCATGATCCCATACATAAAATCCCAGAGATTATACAAGAAAGATCTAAGGGAATTCAGCAGAGTGGTAGGGTACAAGAATACCCAAAAAAATGAGCTGGGTTACTTTACATCAACAAGGAGAACACTGAAAAAGAAATAAGAAAACAATACCATTTTTTAATAGCTTCCAAAATGATAAAATACCTAGGAATAAACCTAAGCAGGGATATGAAAAAACATATACAATGACAATTATGACACTCTACTACAAGAAACTAATAGAGACCTACATGAATGGAAGAAAATTCTGTGTTTCTGGAAAAAAAAAATATATATATATATGCATTGACCCATATCACTTTAGTTTTGTGTATTTCACTGTACATAAATTATGTTTCAATAAAATGCATTAAAAAAGAAAATTCTGTGTTTATGTTTTGGAAAAGAACACTGTGAAAATGTCAACACTACCCAAAGCAATCTATAGATATAATGCAATCCTAATCTAAATTCCAGCGGCATTCTTTAATGAAATGGAAAAACTAATCACCAACTTTATATGGGAAGGAAAGAGGCTCCAAATAGCCAAAGCAATACTGATGAAGAACAACAAAGTGGGCTTCACGCTTCCCGACTGTATAACATAAAGTAATCAAAATGGCCTGACAAACATATAAATCAGTGGAACAGAATTGACAACCTAGAAGGAAATCCATCCATTTAGGCAGCTGATTTTTGATAAGGAGTCAAAGTCCATTCAATGGAGAAGAAATTGTTTCTTTAGCAATTGGTACTGGCAAAACTAGATATCCATTTGCACAAAAATGAAATATGACTTATACCTCATACTGCAAATAAAAACTAACTCAAAATGGATCAAAGACCTAAATGTTAAAGCTAAAACTATTATAAAGTTCTTGCATGATAACATAGGGAAAAACTAAGGGACATATTAAAAGAAAAATTATCAAATACAACTGCAAATGCATGAACAAAGGACCAAGTAGACAACTGTGACCTCCTGAAAATTAAATACTAAAGCTCATCAAAAGAATAAAAAGACAACCTACAGACTGGGAAAAACTCTTTAGGGATGATATATCTGATAATGATCTAATCTCTAAAATATATGGAGAACTCCAACAACTCAACAACAAAAAGAAAAACAATCCAAGTGAAAAAATGGGCAAAGGACATGCAGACACTTCACCAAAGAGGACATTCAAGTAGCCAATAAGCATATGAAAAGATGCTTGCAATTATTAACCATTACAGAGATGCAGATCAAAATTACGATGAGATACTATCTCTTCCCTGCAAAAATGACAGATAAAAAAAGGAACTAACAAGTGCTGTGATGATATGGGGAGAATGGTACCCTTACCCACTGCTGGTGGGACTGTAAAATGGCACAATCTCTATGGAAAACGATATGGCATTTCCTCAAAAAGCTAGATATAGAAATACTTTATAATCCAGCAATCCCACTACTAAGTATAGACCCTGGAGCTCTAATAAAAGAGACATGGATAGACATATGCACACCTCTGTTCACTGCAGCATTATTCACTGTAGCAAAAACAAAACAAAAACAGTAACAACTTAAGTGACTATTGTAGTTATCAAGTGTTGCTGTAAAAGAAATACCACAAATGGATAGCTTTAACAGAAATTTAAGGAGTTTAGGAGGCTAGAAGGCTGAATTCAGAGCACTGGCAGCTCTAGGGAAAGGCTTCCTCTCTCTGTCAGCTCTGAAGAAGGTCCTTGTCTCTTCAGCTTCTGCTTCCTGGTTCCTTGGAGTGCTCCTTCTGTCTTGGCATCTATCTTACCCCATCTCTGCTTCTCTCGCTTGCTCATTTAATCTCTTTTATATCTCAAAAGATACTGACTCAAGACACAGCTTGCACTCAAGACACAATCCTGCTCTATTAACATAACAAAGACAACCCATTCTCAAATGGGATTATAACTACAATCATGTTGTTGTTGTTGTTGTTTGCCGTCGAGTCGGCCCGACTCATAGTGACCCCTCCTTGGGTTTCCGAGGCAGTATCACTACAGAAGTAGATTGCCCAACCTTTCTTCCGAGGAGTGGCTGGTGGGTTTGAACCAACTATAAGCATAGAGGTCAGGAATTACAATACATATTTTTAGGGGACACAATTCAATCAATAACAGTACCCAACAGTGGATGAATGGATGAACAAAAATGTGGTACGTACATACAACAGAATATCGTGCAGCCTCAAAGAATAATGAGGAATCCTCAAAACATCTTACAACATGGATGAATCTTGAGGACATTATACTGAGTGAAGTAAGTCTATTTGTTGTTGTTGTTGTTATGTGCCGTCGAGTCAGCCCTGACTCATAGCGACCCCTCCTTGGGTTTACGAGGCAGTATCACTACGGAAGTAGGATTGCCCAACCTTCCTTCCGAGGAGTGGCTGGTGGGTTTGAACCGCCAGCCTTCTGGTTAGCAGTCAATTGCCTTAGCCACTATGCTACCAGAGCTCCCGTAAGTCTATTAGGAAAGGACAAATATTGTATGATTGCACTTTTATAAGACAAGGATAGATATTGAGACAATCAATGCATTGGTGGTTAGCAGGGATGGGGGAGTGCGGGGGAAAGCACTCTCAAAATAGACACTTGTTATTATTGGTGATGGGAATGGTAACACTGAATATGGATGAAGTGCACATACCTTGACCAGGATAAATGTCACTAAGAAGTGCACAAGAGAAAAAGGATGCTTTCGGTAAAGATATGAGCTCTGGTGGCATAATGCCTAAGGCATTTGACTGCTAACCAGAAGGCTAGTGGTTTATACTCACCAGCCACTCCTCGGAAGGAAGGTTGGGCAATCTACTTTCGTAGTGATACTGCCTTGGAAAACCAAGGAGGGGTCTCTATGAGTCGAATCTGACTCGATGACAGTGAGTTTGGTTTTTGGTTTTTATGACCAATATAATCTTCCAACACCACCAACAAACAAAAAATATGTGTGTGGTTACACACATGTGCATATAGGCATATGGGTATGAATATGTGGGTACATATGTATGCACAGAGAATATCTGTAGACATAGGTACATACAAGTGTGTGTGTGTACATGCATGTATACTCATATATATAATAAACCACATAGGGGACAGAGTTACAGATACTTCTTAGACATAACCAGACACCTTGCAAGATTGGTTTTCTGAGTATGGCTTAGGACCATAGTCTTATGAAGCAACTCAGTTAATAGGCATAATATAGTTTATAAAGTGTATGTTCTACATCCCAGTGTAGTAGGTAGTGCCTGGGATTTTAAAAGACTGCAAGCAGCTATCTAAAATGTATGATTGGTCGCTACATCTCCAGAGTAAAAGAGAAAGAAGGAAACCAAAGCATTAGAGTAGAAAGTAGTCTACAGGACTGCGTAACCATGGCTTCATCTGCCCCATGACCAGAACTAGATGTGCCTGGCTACTACTAGTACCAACCATTCTTAGATAATCTTGATAGAATGGAAGAAAAATGTGGAACAGAAATCAAATTCTTAAAGTCCTTAACTTAACCAGTTGAGACTAGAGGACTCCCTGAACCTATTACCCTGTGATATTCTTTAAACCTTAAACTGAAATGATCCCTTGAGGTCACCTGTTAGCTAAATTAATGAACTGGTTCATAAAATAAAGTATATCACCTGTAAGCAATGAGTTCCTTTAAAAAAAATCATCTATAGGAGACTAAATGGTCAAAACTTACTCTAAAGCAAAGATGAGAAGGGAAGGGGGGCAGGGAAACTAGAGTACTGGAAATGGTATAACCAGAATGGAATGAATGACCATAATGACACATTGTGAAAAATGTAACCAATATCACTGAATAATCAGTATAGAAACTGTTAAATGAGAACTTAATTTGCTGTGTAAATTTTCATCTTAAACACAATAAAATATTAGTGAGCAACAAGAGTTCTTACATATATTAAAAATGTGAAAATAGCAAAATTCAATGCAAAGATAATGATTAAATGACCCAAAAGGCAAATAGCAAAAACACAACAACAAAATTTATAGTACATAGTAGCATTGTTATACAACTTTATAATGATGTAAATTACTTCTCATGTAATTGTATGGGTACTAAGTGATACTGAGCAAGAGCATGCAGCCTACCTGGAACTTGAGTGTGATGTAAATGAACTGTAGTGATATACTGGCTAGTACAATCCTAGTCCGAGAGGGACCGGGTCTCTGGGAGCAAGGTAAGCATGGGCGGGCTTGTGCTTACTCACTGATCTGTACTGAACACTTTCCCTTGTTACCCTCCTGAGAGGGACTGGGTCT
>NW_006921641.1:13335588-13386967 GCF_000298275.1 Orycteropus afer afer
CAGTTGACTGCTAACCAGAAGGCTGGCGGTTCAAACCCACCAGCCACTCCTCAGAAGGAAGGTTGGGCAATCTACTTCCATAGTGATACTGCCTGGGAAACCCAAGGAGGGGTCGCTGTGAGCTGGATTTGACTCATCAGCAGTGAGTTTGGTTTGCTTTATTTATTTATTTATATTGTGATCTGGGTGAAAATTTACAGAGCAAATTCACTTTCCATACAGTAGTTCACACACATTTTGTCTCACAACATTGACCACAATTCAGTACAATGCAACAGCTCCCCTCCCACTTCCTCCTGACAGTCACCTCTTCTCTGTGTCCATCCCTCCATGCACCCCTGCCCCCTGAGCTGTCTCTCTGTGCATAAACAGCCCTTCTTTCTCCCATGATTTTTCTCTCCAAGGAGTGTATCTACCTCAGGTAAATATTCAACTCATATGCCTGTCTTTTGTTTGCTGGAAGCCACAGGTGTGGGTTCAATTCCAGACCTGAAGGGCAGCTAGGGGCCATAGTCTCAGTGGTTCCACCAGGTTCTATCAGACCAGCAAACCTGGTGTCCCCCCCACCTTTTTTTTCCCAAATGATTTTGAGTTTTGTTTCACACTGTTCTCCCTCTCCATCCAGGATCTCCTACACAGATCCCCTTCTGAGTGGTTGACAGTGGTAGCTGGGCACCATCTAGTTCTTCTGGTCTCATAGTCATATAGGCTGCAGATCGCATGGTGTACCAGTCGCTAGGACTAATTCTTTCCGTGACTCTTTGGTTTTCTTCATTCTTCTTTGCTCTGGAGGAGGAGAGACCCATCATTGCATCTAGATGGCTGCTTGCAAGTTTTTAAGATCCCAGTTGCTACTTGCCAAAATAGGAGGTAGAACAGTTTTGTGTAGTATGTTATGCCAATTGAGCTTGATATCCGTGACTATGGTCCCGAGCCCACAGGTTCAACTATTTGGTTCCTTTGGGTGGCTGGCTGTGACCAAGAAGTGACTACAATCTTGTCCCTTGTCAGCTCTACTCTATACCTGGGAATTCAAATCATACAAATACACTTTTAGGGCCATTGTCTGCCAACCCTATGCATGGTCTTGGGTATACTCCCTGCTTCATAGACATACCTAATAGTTCAGCCTGTCCACCCATCTATATCCACTCATATACCCATGTTTGCCTTCACTGACAATGCAGTACTCTATGTGCAAAAGGGTTCACCTTTGTTGTCTGTGCCTCCCATGTACCTCTGTCTGTCTTCCTCAATGCCACCATCTTGATGACTCACAGTTGGTACATTGCCCTTCTCTTCACCCAAATCAATACTTATCTCTACCTATCTAACAGTGTTCTCTCCCCCGCACCCCCAGTAACCAACAAAGAAAATTTCCTTCCATAGATAAACCTTTCCTTGACTTTTCTAATAATGGACTAATATTTGTCCTTCTGTGATTAACTTATTTCACTCAGCATAATGTTTTCCAAGTTCATTCACATTATGTGGTGTTTTGCAGATTCTAGGTTATCCTTTAGGGTTGCATTGTACTCCATTGTGTGTATGTACCAAAGTTTGGTTATCCATTCCTCAGTTGATGGACACCTAGGTTGTTTCCATCTTTTGGCTATTGTAAATAGTGCTGTGATGAACATGGGTGTGCATATATCTGTTCTTGTCATGGCTCTCACTTCTTTAGGATATATACCTAGTAACGGAATGGCTGGGTCAAATGAAATTTCTAATTCCAACTTTTTAAGGAATTGCCATACTGCTTTCCACAGTGGTTGTACCATTTTATAGTCCCACCAACAGTGTAGGAGAGTCCCAATCTCTCTACATCCTCATCAGCATTTGTTATTTTCCATCTTGTTGAACTTTAGTACTAGTGCTGGAACAAGATGGTATCTCATTGTTGTTTTGATTTACATCTTCTAATGGCTAATGGTCGTGAGAATTTCTTCATATGTTTGTTGGCCACCTGAATATCCTCCTTGGTGAAGTGTCTATTCATGTCTTCTGCCCATTTTTAATAGGATTATTTTTGTCTGTTTGTTATTGAGGTGTTGGAATTTTCTTTTTTTTTTTTTAGTGTGAATTTAAAGAAAATCACTGGAAGACTATAATCTAATGCATGACACTGACAAGAACTTTAAATGTATTTATGGACCAATAAGCTTTATTTTAACATCTGCAAAAATATGAGCTGATGTGGAATATAGTAAGAAGTTTTTCTGAAGGGTTAAAATTTGTTCATTAAACAATAGAACTTGGTTCTGTCCCATAGTCTATTTCTGAATTCAGCTGATTGACACATTATTAATTTTCTGCCCTAAGTAATCATTTTTCATCATATACAAAATATAAAATCTTTGGGTGGTACTTCTCATTTTTCTGGAAATCTCTTTAACGCTTTCATTACTGAATTATTTTGTTTGTAAGATTTTCTAATTTTTTCTAGATGCCCCTATCCCACTGTCAAATACTGTCACACAGGACAATACACTCAAGCTTATTCAGTTTTAAAATAATGGGGTCCTGAGATCTCAGTGCAGTTCTAAGCATGAATAACATTAGAAGTCACAAAGAAACACCATTTGAAAATTAATTATTTAAATTTTCTTTTTGCCCTTTGAAGATGGCAAAGGTTGACCAAAAAAATTAGAAAGTTGTTTTTTAAAAATAAAAAAAAAAACTAAGTACAAAGAAAATTTAAATAATTTAACTTTCAAATGATGTTATAAATTTGTACCTTTATACTTCTGAAGTATTAAAGCTTAAAACTGCTCTAAAACTTTTGGGATCTATTCATATTGATAGCTCTGAACTCCCTGGTGGGCTACTTAACCTCCCTGAGCTTCCATTCTTTATCTGTAGAATGAATAACTAGAGCATATAGGGAGTCCCAAGGTGGTACAAAAGGACCTCTGGTAGCATAGTGCCTAAGGCACTTGACTGCTAACCAGAAGGCTGGCAGTTCAAACCCACCAGCCACTCCTCGGAAGGAAGATGGGCAATCTACTTCCGTAGTGATACTGCCTCGAAACCCAAAGAGGGGTCGCTATGAGTTGGGTCCAACTCAACGGCACATAACAATAATAACAAAGGTGGTACATATGGCTAAATGCTTAACTATGAACCTAAAGAACAGCCTGGTGATACACTTTTGAAAGGTCACAGCCTTGAAAACCCTGTGGTCCACAGGGAACATCTAATGTCAAATGGCAAAACACAGTTGATATAGATAATGTCCTACATCATAAAAAAAAAAAAAAAAAAAATTCTAATTTTTTTTGCTAATGGAATGCATGGTGAATCAGAGATTTTTGAATTTGTTGTTAGATAGGATGGAATTTGATAAATATTGTGTGGGATACATATATCCCAATGGACCTTGTGGTAGGATGGGTGGGATGAGTCATAAAAAAAAATATTCACTTGAGTATTACCTAATTCAGAACACCACACCAAGGAACCCCAGAGGTGAAAAATGTAAGTGGTATGTACCACAGGTTACGAAAGAGTCAAACTGCTTTCAGTTACAACAGAAAGGCAAGGTTTTTATCTGTTCTATTGGAGGCATAAATACAGTCCTCAATCCTCTTGTTTAAATTTACAAATACAAAATATAGAGCTTAATGTTAATATACAAAAAAAAAAATGTAATCTCTGCATGCTATAACAATAACTTTTGTTTTAAAAGTTTCATTAAACAATTATTTTTTAGTATCTCTTCACAAAGAAGTTATAAAGATATCTGTAAAACAATTGAAAAAGCACTTTAAAATCCTAGGATAAAAAATTATAAAGCACAAATTCTTATACATCTTTTTGTGATTTAAAAGTAAGAATAAAATGCTAAATTCTACAAGTTAGAATTTCTGAATCATTTCAAAGAACTTACAGGAAGGAACTAGAACATCAAACATAAATTTTTTTATGTCAATCCAATTAAGGTTTTGAAAAACTATAAAGTTGTCAGCACAATCCACTCAATAACTTGACACTGCACTAAAGACAAGATTAACTTGAAGGGCAGAGATTTGTATGCTAGATATTCCAGTTCTTCTGTGTAACCCGACCAAAATGGTCTTCTCATGTTTTTTTTCCCTTATGTTTCAAATAAAAGTAAATATACATATTGTAAAAGCTGTAAATAGCACACAAAGGTCCAAAATAAGTAAATCTCCTTTTCTCCCATAATCCAGTCAAGCTATTATCGTAAAAATTATGAAAATAGTCATACAAATAACTAACAAACTGAAGTCAACCTCAGAGTCTTTGTATCTGAAAATAATTCTCAGGCCTTCGGCAGTTTTGAATGCTTCTTATATTACCTCTTATACAGAGGAAAGCCATCCAGTCTTCTTAAAAAAAAAAAAAAAAAAAAAAAGCAACACACACACTGCTCAGCGAGGGTTAAATCCAGGCATCACCTCAGGCTCCATGGATCTGGCCATGGCTCCGGAGAGTCCCTGGTATCATCCCTGAAATTAAGAAAACTTCTCATAACAAAAATGAGGTCTCTGGTTGTAAAATGGAGAGGCTCTACTCTGTCAGAGATTTAGGCTGTCCTAGTCATTACTTTATAGAAAAATGTCTTTATTTAGCATTGTACAAAAAGGCATAGCCACAGAGTCCCAAACAGTAAAGTTAAAACCTGGTCTAGACTTTTCTAAAGAAAAGGCAAGATAACAAGAGACTAAAGATGAAGAACGGAAATTCCTTTCGAGAAACTCCGACCCCAGGTGAAAGCTGACTGTTTCTTCTACAAAGTGCACTCAGTCTCTGGTGAGCAGGAAAGGTTCACAGTTATACAGACTGCAGCTCAGCCGAGACCTTCCTGAATGCCTCGGATCCTCCTGGCCAGTTGCACATCCTTTGGGTAAAGAGTAACACGGCCAGCATGTAAGGAGAGAAGATAGGCGTCTTCAAAGAGATGAACTAGAAATGCTTCTGCTGCCTAGGGACAGGAAAAGAAATACAAAGACTGACACAGATGAGGGGGCATGGGCTTTTTTTTTTTCTTGGAGACTTGCTAATTTAGTCTTTGAAAGGTTGTTCACAGTATGAGACTAAACTGTGCCTGGGAATTCTGGTACCATCAACCAAGAATCCAGCCTCCAAATCCTTGGGTGTTAACTTCTTGCTCGTTTTAATAAAGGAGGAAAAGTCAGCTTGTGACAATCTAGTCAGCTATGTCCTAGTCGAAACCCATTGCCATCAAGTCAATTCTGACTCACAGTGATCCTATGAGAGTAGAACTGCTCCAAAGGGTTTCCAAGGGTGTAATCTTTAAAGAAGCAGATTGCCACATATTTCTCCTGCAGAGCAACTGGTGGAGTCAAACTACCAACCTTCCAGTTAGCAGGTGAGCACTTAACCAATGCACCATCAGGATTCATTATGTCCTGGTAGACATGTAGAATTCTAGAATGCCTCCTTTTCCCATACTCACCCCTCACCCAATTGTGCCTTGCCCTTTCTTACCTCTTGTAGGGCCAACAAGGCCTGGGCTTGCCAATTGAAGTCCACACCACGAGTGAATTTAGCACATACTTCTCTTGCCTATGAAGGAATTGGGATGGGGAATGGAGAAGGGGAATGAGAGAGGAGCACAGAGTAAAAGAGATTCAAGGGGAGATAGACTCTCTCTAAGAGTCTCCAATGAATCCTCGTTTCCATTATTCCTTCCTGGCTCTTAATCCTCAGACCTAGCTCAGTAGCAGGTGTCAATCCTGGAACCGTAGGATCTGGCATATCTCTCATTGGTGGTGGGGGAGGGAGATGACGAGGTGATTTCTTAGGTTAGGGAAAGAACCAAAAGGTGGGTAGATGACAGAATTCCTATTTGTATAATCAAAGAGCCCAGTTTCAAACGGACTGGGGTTTAGAGACTAATTCCACAACAAATTAGAAGGTACTTTTGGAGGGCTCATACTTTCAGATGATGAAGAGTTCCTACCAGATTAGAGAAGAGGTCCCTCAACCATTTAGGCAAGAGATGGTAGGCTCCTCAATACCTAGGAAATATAAAGAAAAGAGGGCAGCATGGGGGTTGGTAGGCAGCTCCCTAGAGCTCACCAGGAGGCTGAAGGGCCTCTTCCTTAACAATAGGTCTGTGCTCTTCTGAAGCTTCCGGATCTCCTTCAGAACTCGAGGTCTCCACCGGCCAGGTCGTCGGGAGGAAGTACCTGAGCAAAAAGGGTTGGGTCATAAAGTGCAGTGGAGAATAGGTAGTGCCTCACACAGAGACAGAAAAATGTCTAATCATTAGACTATGATACATTTCACTACAGCAAGAATTTTTGACTATTTTATTCATTGTTGTTATCTCCAGTGCCTAGAAAACAGCAAACTGGTGCTCAATAGATAGGTATCTATGCTATGCTAGGTGAATGAATCAATGATCCTTTGAGGTTTATCTCAAATGCCAACTCTTCCATGAAACCTTTCCCAAATCCTGATCCCTTTCCAACTAATGCGTCGCCTCCTTCGTCTGGGTCCCACAGTACTCTGTGCATTTCTTACCCATTCTTCTGTAGATCGGAAGCTCACTTTTTAGCTTTTTTTAAGCTGGAAGGAATCTGAGAATATCTAGTAAAATTTTCTTGTCATGGTTATCCTGAGGCCCAGAGAAGTGAAGACAGTTGGTCAAGGTTCACTAATGGCTGAGTTGGGACCTTAGAAGTGGCACAACTCAGTGCCAATGCAGGCACTTACCCTATGGAGTAAGAGCCTTTGGTCAAATCCTCCTTCCAAACAAAAAAAGGCAAAAAAAAAAAAAAATTTAAATCATTCCCCAAAGTAGAAATCTTAAAATTCATATTCTCTGACAAATTTTACTTACACTAGAAATTAAAAACACAAGAATATGAAAAAATAATTCTTCTAAATAACTCATGTTAAAGAGGAAATCTAAATGAAATCAGAGAATTTAGAAATGAACAGAAAAAAGTCTACAACTCAAAACCTGTGAGATACAAAGTATTACTAGACAAAAATGTATAATCTTAAAATATAACTATTAGAAAACAAGAACATTAAGGTAGCAGAGCATAGTGGGACTGTAAAACGATACAACCACTGTGGAAAGCAGTATGGTGATTCCTTAAAAAGCTGGAAATAGAAATACTATTTGACCCAGTAATCCCATTACTAGGTATATATCCTAAAGAAGTGAGAGCCAGGACAGGAGCAGATACATGCACACCCATGTTCATCACAGCACTACTTACAATAGGAAAAAGATAGAAACAACCTAGGTGCCTATCAACAGAAGAATGGATAACCAAACTATGGTACATACACACAATGGAATACTATGCAATACTAAAGAATAATGTAGAATCTGCAAATATCGCATAACATGGATGAACTTGGAGGACATTATGCTGAGTGAAAGAAGTCAATCACAGAAGGACAAATACAGCATTAGTTCATTATCGTAAAAGGTCAAGGAAAGGTTTATATACATAAGAAAACTTTGTTGGTTTCCTGGGGTGGGAGAGGAGAGGAGGGGAGGGAACACTGCAAAAAAGAAAAAGAAGAAGAATGCATTGACCCATGTTGCTTCAGTTTTGTGTATTTCACTGTACAAAAATTATATTTTAATAAAATGTATTAAAAAAAGAGCACAAGAAATTATCTGCATAAAAGAAATATTAAAGATAATAAAACATTGAAAAAAAAAAGGGGTGGGGTGGGGGAAACTGCCACTGAGTTAGATTTGAACTCATAGCAACCCAACAAGAGTAGAGCTGCCCCACAGGGTTTCCAAGGCTGTAAATCTTTGTGGAAGCAGATTGCCTCCTCTTTTTCTCATGTGGAACAGCTGGTTAGTAGCCCAATGCTTTAACCACAGCGCCATCAGAGCTCCTTAAAACAAAATATACTAATGAAAAAGAATAAAACAAAAAATAGTCCAGTAATAAATAATACCTATGACCAATTAAATGGACAGACATCTGATATGTTTAAAACTCTGAGCAAAGAATACAATACAGAAAAACAGAAACTAATATTTTGAAGAATAAAATTAACTTCAGAAACGTTATTCAAAGTCCAGCCAAGAAAAGAGAACCCAGAAGCAGCTCAATAGAAGGGTTTAACAACAAACTACAACAGTGTAGAAGAGCTGGAAGAGCAAGTAGGGGAAGGCAAGGCAATGCAGAGATAGCTTGTGCTACAGGTAGCTGGTGGGGAGAGTGGTTGTTCAATGGCAGAATTCTCACTTTCCATGCAGTATACTGGCTAGCGCGCCTCATTTGCAGTCACCATGTGTCGGAGGCTTGCATGTTGCTATGATGCTAAACAGGTTTTAGTGGAGCTTCCAGACTAAGACTGAACAGGATGAAAGACCTGACAATCTACTTCTGAAAATCAGAAAATGAATAACCTGTGGATCATACCAATCAAATCTAAAACAGATCATGGGATGGTATCGGAATGGGTAGGATTTTGTTCTATTGTGCATATTCTATTACCATGAGTTGGGGCCTGACTCAATGGCTAGCAGTGGAGACACCATCCCTGGTTACCAAAAATTCAGTGCCGTCAAGTTGTTTCCAACTCATAGCAACCCCTCCGTGGCAAACGAGGCGGTATCTCTACAGAAGTAGATTGCCAATCTTCCTTCTGAGGAGTGGCTGGTGGGTTTGAACTGCCAGCCTTCTGGTTAGCAGTCCAATGCCTTAGGCACTACACCACTGGGAACGTGGACATGGAAACAGCAGTGTAACTGATGACATTTAGGAGACAGAAAGAGGCCCCAGAGCTAGGAGATAAACTACTGGTTTCCACCTCTCCCCTGTACCAGTCAGTGATCCACAGTCACTGGAAGCAGCCTTTAGTAAACAGACATAAGAGTCACAGAAAATGTAAAGGTGAATACAACTAAAATTCATCAAACAATTTAAGAAAGCCAACACCATGAAAGGAACCAAACTCAACAAACAAGATAACCAATACCAGAAGAATCTCAGTTAATAGAGAAAAAAAATGTAAGTTGAATTGACTGCCAAGTGCATGTAGAGAGATTAACAGAAAGCCCCTGAGAAGGTGAGAGGAGGATATGACCATGAGCCCATACAGAAGGAGGAGTGGTTGCTTATAGGAAGGGGGTCATCTAGGTTCTTTGCAGTGGGGAGATGAGGGGAATCCAGTTTACAGGTTTCTATTCTCTCAGTGAAGTCCAAGGCAAGGTCATCATCAGCTAAGAGTAAATGGGTTCGAACCACTAACCTTTTGGTTAGCAGGCAAATGCCTTAACCACTATACCACCAGAGCCCCTTAGACAATATAATGGTCTACTTAAAAATTTCAACTGAAGCAACTAAAAAATGATTAGGATTAACGAGAATTCAGCAAGGTGGCTGGGTGCAAAGGTGACTTATGTTTTAGGAAAGAAAAATCTCATTCACAACAGCAACATCTACAAATAAGCTGTAATACACTTCTTTTTGCCCTGTCCTTACCTATATAACATTAGAGTTAGAAGATAAATAAAGCAATTGCCACCCATCCACAGGACAGAAATTGAGGACCACAAACTCTGTTCTCCTTCCTGGGACACAACTTCTGGAATGGACTAAAATGAGAGCTCTTTGAGTTAGAGGGTCTTGGTTCAATACCCAACACAGACACTCAGGAAAAAAACCCTGGAAAGATCCCTTCTAAGAGGCCTGTACTTGAAATTATTACAGAAAGCCGCCAATACTTAAGCAGTTTTAAAAAGCACAAACAGTTTTTTAAAAAATTCTGTGTCTGCTAGAACAAGCTGTGGGACCTTGCTCAAGTTACCTGGCCTGTGCCTGTTTTCTCATTAGCTGTACAATAGGGATATTATAAAGTTGAGACAATGCACGTAAAGAGCTTAACACAATGCATTATTAGTGTTTTTTGTTTGTTTCTTTTAAATAAAAGTTGCCGTGGAGCTAATGCCGACTGATGGCGACCCCACGTCCGAGTGGGGTGTTCAAAGGCTTCCTTTCTTCTGAATTGTTAGTGCTAAGTAAGCACTCATTAAATACTAGTAGTAACAATAAAGAGAATTTCTTAGGAGCCTGGTTCTGTGGGTCAGTCCTTTCCCCTTCTCCAGCCTCTCGCTGGGCTTGGTCCTTGACTGTGCCCACAGCCTATGTCTGATGGCAGAGCCGCTTGATCCCTTGCAGAAGAAGACCACTGCACCGGAGTCAAAAGGTTAGGCTCTGGCAGGTTCAGCCCAGGCAAGCGAGTCCCCTTCTCTCTTTGTGATAAGAGGACGGGGATACGGCCTGTCTACCTCACATACAGTCTGCAGGAGGGCCAGCTCTGAGGGAAAGGGGCGGCAGCCCGGTTACCTAAAGTGCGCCGCCGTGGGGTGCTGGGGGTCGGGCTTGGGCGGCGCCTTGTCGGGGCTTCGGGCTTGCGGATCCTCCGGCGCGGGCCCATGGCTGGTACAGAGTGGGTCCCGGCGCTCCGCCCCGAGCCAGGCGTCCGTTCCCCGTTCCTCCGGGCGTTCGCTCCTTCTCGGACTTGCGGAGCGAAAGGCCGGCGTCTGTGACCGCGCAGGCAGCGTGTTTCGGAGGAGTAGGCGCTCAGCTGCCCCCAACGCCGAATCCTACTTCAAATCTTTCGCACTACCTACTTCACTACCCGCGTTTTTTAAAACCCAAATTCAACGACTACCAGTGGCTGATTCTAGAACGCCCATGGCGTAGAGCTACAGCGGGGAGGACCAATGAGAGCACAGGCCGAAAGAAACGCAGAGTGGAGGTGATAGGAGGAGAGCTGGGATCGACTGTGAAACCGACCAACCGGCACTTGGTGCACTGAAAGAAGGCGAGAAGGCGGGGATTTCTCATGCATGTACTCGTTTGCTGGGGTGCTGATATCTGAAGTATCAGATCTTTTGCTCCATGTAACTGTTGATCAAATAGGGCAAGCTGATTTTGGAAAATGTAGATGATGTGTTTTGTGGAGCGTGTTTCTCTATATAATATAAATTACTTTCTTTAAACAATTTATGTTTGGCCCTATCAACCCTGTGAGGGGACCTTTAAAGATGAGGAAAGTGAGACCCACAGAGAATATGACAGTCCTATGTCGCGTCCGTGACTCTTCGTTTTTGTTAGGTGCCGTCCAGTCGGTTCAGACTCACAGCCCTTCTTTATATAACAGATTGAAACACTGTCGAGTCCTGCGCCATCTTCACAATCATTGCTGTATTTGAGCCCATTACGTAGCATAGTGGCTAAAGCACTTGACTGCTAACCAGAAGGCTGGCGGTTCAAACCCACCAGCCACTCCTCGGAAGGAAGGTTGGGCAATCCTACTTCCGTAGTGATACTGCCTCGGAAACCCAAGGAGGGGTCGCTATGAGTCGGGGCCGACTCGACGGCACATAACAACAACAACAACAACAACCCTTTCTTGAACACTCCGCAAATATGACTCAAACGCTTGTTTAACTGCTTGAACTTTATTGATCATTAGGGTCCAGGGGACAGCCAGGTTCCCTGGGGCTCTGGAGATGAGTTCCAGACAGGGCAAGCCTCATCACTCATGGATCACACTTTTGGCTCAGTACCTTCTTTCATTCTGAGCGACTTGATCCTACCCTGTTGGGGACAAGATGAATTCAGTTCATGTCTCACGAAAAAAGGGAATTTTCATTTTTTACACGTTGCATTCTTGCATTTTCTAGATGATCTTATAATGAACTTGTACTATAATCAGGAAAACATCAATTAAAAAGTCAGTGATTTCAATTCAACCTTTATGTACATGTTACAGTGTTTAAGAGCAAGTCTTATAATCCGGGAGGTTAGTCCAGACCTGCCCCAGGTGTGGGGGCAAGTTATTGAGTTTCTCTAAGCCTCAGTTTTCTCATCTGTAAATGGGGATAATAGTAATCATCTAATGGTATTTTGAGAATGTGAAATAGAATAATGCATGAGAGAAAAATTAAGGCAGTTAGCCAAGGCTGAAGTGGTCATTCAGCCCTTTGCTGAAGATTTGAATTGTGAAGTGTGGACAAGAAGGAAGAACAAGCATTTACTAAACCATTATCATGAAAACTATTAGTGATATGACATGAAGATGGAGTTAGAAACTCCTTGGTGGAGGGCTTTGAGGTTGAGGGTATGTGGGAGTCTTTCTCAAGAAGGTAAGGAGCTCTGGTGGTGCAGTGCCTAAGGCATTTGACTGCTAACCAGAAGGCTGGTGGTTCAAACCCACCAAGCACTCCACAAAGAAGACTGTGCAATCTACTTCTGTGAAGATTTCCTACCTTGGAAACCCAACCATAAGTTGTAATCGATTTCATGGCAAGGGATTTTTTTGGTTCCTCAAGAAGACAGAGCAGAATCATGGTGACTGGGAGGGATTTGGGAAAGTGGGATGGAAAGGAGGTAGGAGTGTTGTGTCAAGCAAGACCACAACCTGAGAAGAGACAAAACAGCACAGGTCATGTGGAGAGCAGAGGTTATCATGTTTGGCTAGATGTAGGAGATGGGTAATTCTTGACCTTATCAGAAGAAAGTGAGACTGTAAGGTGAGGGTGTGGAGTTTGATGGAACCTGTGTAATCTCAGGAAAGTTACTGTGCTTTGCTAAGCTAAAGATTCATTATGTATTTTTTTTTTTTTTAAATTAGGTTGTTAGGTCAGATCTCATGGCGTAGTGCCTGAGGCATTTGACTGCTAACCAGAAGGCTGGGGGTTCAAACCCACCAGCCACTCCTTGGAAGGAAGATTGGGCAATCTACTTCCATAGTAATATTGCCTCAGAAACCCAAGAAGGGGTCGCTATGAGTCTGATTTGACTCAATGGCAGTGTCTTGCAGGTCAGATCTAACATTACTTGATTCTATGACTACACAATTCTGTGATGGGTCAATGGGGAAGAAGGGAGAGGATATTAGGGTACAATATCTAAAACTTAGAAATTTAATTCTGCCCTCTCAACTGGAGTACAAGCTGCCCACTAATTAAGTAAAATATTTCTCGATACCATCCCTCCTGGCAGTTGGGTGACTGGACAGAGCAAGGGGAGAATCAAATCACTGGAGAGGAGGACCAGCAACTGGTACCACACCTTTATAAGAGCCATCACTCATACCAAACTAAACCAAACTCACTGCTGTCAAGTAGGATCCAACTCATAACAACCCCTCCTTGGGTTTCCGAGGCAGTATCACTACAGAAGTAGATTGCTCAACCTTCCTTCCGAGCAGTGACTGGTGAGTTTGAACCCACCAGCCTTCTGGTTAGCAGTCAAGTGCCTTAGGCACTACGCCACCCAAGCTCCCCCATCACTTAGCTGCTTGAAATCTCTTGGCTAAAAAGTGAATTTTTATTAGCCCTAGGTGGCACAAGTTGTTTGTGATTGGCTGCTAACCAAAATGATGGCTTTTCAAACTCATCCAGTGGCTCTGAGGAAGAAAAGGCCTGGGGAAAAAATGCTTCCATAAAGATTACCAAAACCAAAACCAAACCTACTGCTATTGAGTTGACTGAGACTCATAGCAGCCCTATAGGATAGGGTACCTTATAGGGTTTTCAAGACTGTAATCTTTAGGGAAATAGATGGCCACATCTTTCTCTTTTAAACCACTGACCTATCCTTTAGCTACTGAGTGTTTAACCACTGTACCTTTAGGGCTCCTTCATGAAGATTACAGCCTAGAAAACCCAATGAAACAGTTCTACTCTGTAACACATGGAGTTGCCATAAGTCAGGGGCTGACTGGAAGGCGGCTAACCACAACAACATACGTAGAGCTGAACTAGCCAATATGGAAGTCACTAGCCACATGTGGCTCTTGAACATTGGAAACGTGGCTCATCTGAAGTGCTCTAAGTGTGAAATATACACTGAATTTTGAAGACTTAGTACAAAAAAATTAATATAAAATATCTCATTATTAATTTGTTATTTTGCTTACATGTTGAAATGATAATATCTTGTTGTTGTTATGTGCCATCAAGTTGGACTCAACTCATAGCAACCTTCTTGGTTTTCTTGGGTTTCTGAGGTGGTATACTATGGAAGTAGATTGCCCAACCTTCCTTCTGAGGAGTGGCTGGTGGGTTTGAACCTCCAGCCTTCTGGTTAGCAGTCAAGTGCCTTAGGGACTACGCTACCAGAGCTCCCAATAATATCTTAGACACCCAAAACCCAAACTAAACCCATTGCCATTGAGTTGATTCTAACTCATAGCAACCCTTTAGGACAGAGTAGAACTGCCCCATAGGGTTTCCAAGACTAATCTTTAGGGAAGCAGACTGCCATATCTTTCTCCCACAGAACGGTTGGTAGGTTCAAACCACTGACCTTTCAGTTAGCAGCTGAGTGCTTAACCACTGTGCCACCAGGGTTTATGGAACCTGGATGGATGGTGAGAATTCTACCACTGAACCATCACTGCCCTTTTAAGGTCAGGGAAGAAGGCTGAATTTTATTCTAATTGCACTGGGAAGCCACTAAGGGATTTTAAGCAAGGGAATGACATGATCTCATGTCCATTTAAAAGATGGCTCAGGCTGCTGGGTTGAAAGCAGATGGTGGGGGTATGGAAGAGGAAGAGACACCAATCAGGTAGGAGTTGTTCAGGCCAGGGCTGATGGAGACAAGAACCAGTGTTATGGTCATGGAGAAAGAGAGCAAACGATGGATTTGAGATGCATACTGGAGGTGAGCGCACAACACTTGCCAATGCTAAAGGAAGAAGCAAGGATGATGGTTTTTAACCAAAAGATCAGTGGTTTGAACCCACCAGCCACTCTGTGGGAGAAAGATGAGGCAGTATGCTTCTGTAAAGATCTACAGCCTTGAAAATCCTATGGGACAGTTCTACTCTGTTCTGTAGGGTTGCTATGAGTCAGAAATGACTCGATGGCAGTAGGTTTGGTATTTTGTTGTTGTTGTTGTTGTTTTAACTAGATGTTTTGTAACCATTTACTAAGGTAGAGATGGCTGAGAAGGAACCAATTTAAGGGGGGAATCAAAAGTTCTTTTTGAGGATGTGTTATGTATAAGACACTCATTATTTAGATGTGTAAGTGGAGCCTTCAGGTCCATAGTTGGATATGAACCTGGAGATCAAGGAGAGTTTGGGATTTGCAGATACAAATCTGGGAATCATTAGCATATAATGGTATCTAAAGTCATAGGATTAGGTGAGATTATCTAGGGAGAAAGGGACACTCAACATTTAGAAGTATGTTGGAGAAGGAAACCAGGTGTGTGCAGTGTCACTAAAATTAGGTAGAGACTAAAGATCCACGTACAGGTCTGCTTGTGTGATTAGTGGGGGTGAACTGAAGGACAGCCACTTGTTTCTATTTTCTCAAAACAAGTAGGAATTTTTTTATAGACTTATAAATTTGTAAGAGGGAGAAAAGACTTGAGAGAACTTTGTGGCATTGGAAACTAGAACTCAGAAGGCTTGGGGTATAATTCCAGCTCTGTCACTCACTAACTGGCTACTAGTGTCACTTACTAACTGGTTACCAGTACAATCTCAAACAAGACCCTTCACCTCTCTAGGTCTCAGTTCCATATTTGTATAATAATGATAACAATGTGTATCTTAGGAGTGCTGGTGGCATAGTGCCTAAGGCATTTAACTGCTAACCAGTTCAAACCCACCAGCCACTCCTTGGAAGGAAGGTTGGGCAATCTACTTCCGTAGAGATACCACCTCGGAAACCCAAGGAGGTATCGCTGTGAGTTGGAACTGACTGGACAGCAGTAAGTTATTATTGTTTTTTTTTTTAATAGTAGTTATATGAAATGAAATGAAAACTTTTGAAAGCCTTTCATAAAACTATAACACGGTTTAGAAATGTAACTCCTTCATTTATGATTGAGGAAATCTCGGTCCGTATTCTTGGTATGCTTTCTAAGTCCATGTGCCTAACTAAAAAATCAAACCCACTGCCATCAATAGAGCAGAATTGCCCAAGGCTGTAAATCTTTACTGAAGCAGACTGCTACATCTTTCTCCCATGGAGCAACTGGTGGGTTCAAACCACTAACCTTTTAGTTGGGAGCCAAATACTTTAACTACTATACCACCCGAGCTTCCATATGACTAGGTGGAGTAAAATTGTCTCCTCTCTCTTCCAGTTAAGATTATCAATGTCCTAGAGGACAGGGTCCTAAGCTCAGTTTCCTTTTAAAGAGGGTCCTGCACTCTATACTGCCAGTTGTCTGGATGTGGTTCAGAAGATGTCCTCAGTAGCTCAGAGTGGGAAGGCAAGAAGCCAGATACAACATTGTTGTTGTTGTTATTGTTAATTGCAGTTTAGATGATTCTGACTCATAACGATCCTGACTCATTTATCCCATGTGTGCAGAGTAGAACTGCCACATAGGATTCTGTGACCTTTTGGAAGTAGGTCACCAGGCTTATCTTCCAAGGTATCAAACTGCCAGCCTTTCTCATAATAGTTGAGTGCTTAACCTTTTGCGCCACCCAGGGAATCCTACACACAACATATACATCTTAATTTGAGGGACACACAGGAAAAGGTTGTAGAGTTGGCCTAGCTTACTTTCATGCCTGAAGGAAATTCATTATTCTTGGGGTGAATCAATCGACCAGGATGATGACTCTAGAATGATAAATGGAATAGCATTCAGATTTGACACATTAAAAGCTTACAATATCCCTGGCCCCATGCTAGGTGTTAAATAGAAAATTCTATAAGAGCAAGGACTGGGTTTCCCATTCTTTTCAGTATTCTCAGTGACTCACCCATGGTAATGATTTGAATAAATGAATCGCATCTTATCTCACTGTGGGGCCAGTCCCCATTCTGGATTAGATCTTATTTTCTCACTTTCTCTTTGTGTGCAGGTATTTATTCTCTGGCAGTGAATCTTACCCAAGGCATAGCTGAATCCCCTGGATTCCAGGCATCCAAGAAGGATACACAAGGAGAAAAGGAAGAGAGAGGTAGAGAGAGAAGCCATAGTTAGTTTAGGATTTTGCACCAATCAGTGAGCAACAAGTTTTCTTAAGAGATTGAAGACTTTGTGGACAAAAAAGTATCTTATCACCACTTCCTCCACTGACAAATGATTTATTTACCTTTTAACTGTAAGCTCTCATGTATCCATAGATAAATATATGCATAGTTATCTAAATAACTAAATATGCATTATATAATAGTACTATATTGTTGTTGTTGTTATGTGCTGTCAAGTCAGACCCGACTCATAGCAAACCCTCCTTGGGTTTCCGAGGCAGTATCACTACGGAGGTAGATTGCCCAACCTTCCTTCATATGCTTATGTATTAAATATTAATGTATTTATATAAACCAAAAACCAAACTCACTGCTGTCAAGTCAGATCCCACTCATAGTCACTCCTCCTTGGGTTTCTGAGGCAGTGTCACTATGGAAGAAGATTGCCCAACCTTCTTTCCGAGGAGTGGCTGGTGGGTTTGAACCACCAGCCTTCTGGTTAGCAGTCAAACGCCTTAGGCACTACACCACCAGAGCTCCTAATGTATTTATATATACAGACCTTATACATCAACGAATGATCTTTTGTATTTTGAATGAAATTTTACTAACGATGCTTTGTACTTTATTTTCCCAGAATCCATATTGGTGCTTAATATTTTGGTAACCAAGGCCTTATAAAGAGTACAATTTTATGAAGTTAGAAACACAGGTGGTTACCAAGGACACGACTAGTTAGAAGTCCCAGATACAAATTTTTTCATCTTTTGTTTTTCCCCATGTATTATGGGTTACTGAGGATTACCACTTTGTATCTCCCATCTAGGTAAGATTCTGGGCCTTGAAAGTAGGGACTGTTATTGTGTCTTGTAAATCTTTGTATCTCTAGTGCTCCGTACAGGGCTTGGTACATAGAAGGCCCTCTGTCAATGCATGTGCAATGAATGAATAGATAAACAGTTCTCTTGGTTCTTGAGCCAGATGAAATGTAACACTAGGGTTCCCATCTAAATCTTGTTATCACTTAACTAAGAAATCTGTGAAATGAGTGCATGTTTATGGATACATTTACAGTTAATTTATGATAATTATGATAATCAAATGAGAACCAATATATTAAATTAATTATTGCTAAAGATTAAAATTCACAATAGTCTTTACACAATAGGGCATGGTATATAGTGGAAGTGAGGAGGAACTTGGAACCAATCTGGATGTAGTCAAGCTTCTTATTTTCATGACCAAGGCAGATAGCGTGTGGTGAGCACCAGTTCTAGAGGTGAAGTAGAACTTGAACTTTCAGTCAAATTCTTATTCTGAAAACTCTAACGAATAAAACGTTTTTGTTGGAGCAGAAGCTCAGGTCCATGTTAGCCCTTAGCCACCTTCCTAGGAGGATGTGCGCACATATGTTACAGAGCCTTCAGTCCTTATAATTGTCCTGCTTGTGTACTTGACCAAATAGAACTTGCATTTCTGTCACCATCTCTGTGGTCAGAACTTCTCTGTGCCCTGAGAAGACAACAGAGGGGCAAGGACAATGTCACATGCCTTATGAGGGATCAACAAACAGGTCTTTCTAATTGAGGAACACAGGCAGGGCAGATAATAAAACCAAAACCAAACTTACTGCCGTGGAGTCAGATCTGCTCATAGTGATCCCTCCTTGGGTTTCTGAAGCAGTATCACTACAGAACTAGATTGCCCAACCTTCCTTCTGAGGAGTGGCTAGTGGGTTTGAACCACGAGCCTCCTGGTAGCAGTCAAATGCCTTACTACGCCACCAGCACTCCCAGGGCAGATAATAGCAGGCTCAGTTACTGGAGTAACAATTGCCAGTCTTTAACAATTCTTTTTTGTCCTCAGTACTCTGTACTTGATGATGACATGGGTGGACAACAACATGACAATGGGACCTGCTTTTTGCACTGTTGAAAGTGTCCTCACACATTCTGGCCTGTCTTAGATCTTCCATGAGGAATGAAAGAACCCGGAGTTTTCTCCCTGGGCATATCCCTCCTCTCCCTCCATTTCCTCAATTCAAAGTGAAAGTCTCTATCTCCTCCCCTTCAGGGGGGACAAGGAAAGTTAGACCAAGAAACTAGAGTCAGCGCAGGAAACAGAGTAGTTACTTAAGGTTATCAGAAAGTCCTGTGAAGGAGATTGTTGTCTAGCCAGAGGGGAGTATTCCAAGGACCACTTATTCATTCACCAGTACTAGTTCTCTTAAGGAGCTCTGGTAGCATAGTGCCTAAGGCACTTGACTGCTAACCAGAAGGTTAGAAGTTCAAACCCACCGGCCACTCCTCGGAAGGAAGATGGGGCAATCTGCTTCCGCAGTGATACTGCCTCAGAAACCCAAGGAGGGGTCACTATGAGTTGGATCTGACTGGACGGCACCTAACAACAACAACAACAACTAGGTCTCTTAAGACAGGTCTTCTCAAGACTGGTTGAAAACTCCACTCCTGCCTTCACCACCTTTCCTCCCACCAGGGATACAGAACAGAGGAGTGAAGTGGCTGAGCTACAGCCTTGGGAGGGAGTCTAGCAGATAAGAAAATGATAGTGGGGTCTAAGAAATAGTCTATGTGCATTTTTGTAAAGAGGAAATTAACTGTTTAAGGGAAGACAGCAAAGTCTGAATGATATGAGGGAATAAGAAAGGGAGCTCAAGGCCACTGGGGTGTGAAATGGACAGAATATGGAGGAACTTTGGGACAAAAAAGGAGGGTATTATAGTAGTATTATAGTTGAAAGTAGAGTCCCCAGGTGGTGCAAAGGGTTAATGCACATGGATGCTAACCGATAGGTTGGAGGTTTGAGTTTACCCAGATGCACTTTGAAGAAAGGCTTTGAAATCCCTATGGAGCACAGTTCTACTCTGATGACACATATGTGGTCCCCATAAGAAAAAATTGATTTGATTGCCACTAGTATTGTTGACACCCCGCCAGCTTGTGGTCCCTTGGCTGCCCTCGGGGGCGGGCAGCGAGCGGATGTGACTATGCCAAGATGGTCCTGCAGGTGCTGAACAAGCATCGGAGGTGGGTCCCAAGCTGCCAGATGCAGTGTTTGCAGGAGCCATGCCTACAATGGCGAGTGTTAAATTCTCTGCTCTCCGACCCATTGTGAATCACCCACATTATGAAGATGCAGGGTTGAGGGCCATAATGAAAATAGCGTACTCTGTGTATAGTTGAAAAGCAGCCGAAGAAGTGAAGCAACAATTGATTAAGTTAAAAGTCAATTATTGTATTCTAGAGGAGTAATGGTGTATAAGAAGATCCAAGCCTGGTTGGAGTATGCCCGAAATTTGGGATGTGGAAGATCCTGCAAACGCTGGGAAAACTCCTTTATGTAACCTCTTGGTGAAGGAATAAAAGCCTTACTTCACCACTCTATTCCAGAACAATGTTTACAAAGTCTTAGAAGTTACAAAAGAATGACTGCTACCTGAACTGCTGCCTACACAGAATTCCATCAATAATGGTTTTAATGTTTTACTAATAAGTCATATGTTGTTTTTAATTCAAATCACAAAAACTTTTATAGGTAACTGTTTTCAAGTAGAAAACGTTTTATTTGGTGAACTTGAGTACCATTCTGATTGTTAAAAGTACTTATATCTTTATCAATTGGTTATTATTTCAATGCATCCCTTAATATTTGCTGTGCAAATGAGTATGTACTTGTACAATTTAAATATCTGTGCTTAAATAAGCAAAGCTATCTTTTTTATAAAAGAAATATGGCAAGGATGATATGAGAATGCAGTCCATTCTGAATTATGTACGGGCTGATTTTACAGTTTATGGACTATTGCCACCCCTTGCTGCTTGTTCTGCCTCTTGCTATTGTTTTTGGATATTTCAGTGATTGTTGTAAGCTTGTCAGTCATGTCAGCCTCTGTCATCAGCTTGACTAAGAGTAGATAGGGCATAGATGTGAGTGCTTGCTATGTGGAATTAGTTGTTTATTTTACTTCTTTATGTTCTTTTTCTTTTCTCTTTTTTTGTTTTGTTTTTTAATGAAGTATTTCCTACCCATTATTAATCCAAACTTTTGGTCTAGTGGTTTGGACCAAATTCTTTTAACTATTAACGATGCACCACTAAGATCTCTGGTGGCATAGTGCCTAAGGCACTTGACTGCTAACTAGAAGGCTGGCAGTTCAAACCCACCAGGCACTAATTGGAAGGAAGGTTGGGCAATCTACATCCATAGTGATATTGCCTCAAAAACCCAAGGAGGGGTCGCTATGAGTCAGGTTTGACTCGACAGCGTATAACAACAACAACATAGTTCAAAGTGCAAACACAACTTTATTTTCAATAATTAAAATGCAAGTGCAGTTCATAAAAGATCAATGTGGATTAAAACTTTACTGAAATATCATTTCTCACTTAAGCAAAATCCAAAGTTTGACAGCACATTGTTAGTGCCACTGTGGGGAAACATGCACTTTTTTAGTTTGCTAGTGGGAATATAAAGTAATACAGTCCCTGCAAAGGGCAGTTTGGCAAGACCTATCAGAAATTACAAATTCATTTACTCTTTGACTGAGTAAACCTACTTCTGGGAATTAATCCTACAGATATACCTATATATATGCAAAATGATATATATACAAAATTATTCACTGAAGCATTATTTATAACAAAAGCAAGGAAACAGGCCACATGCCTATTAATAAAGGACTACCAAGCCCACAGCCATCGAGTCAATTCCAACTCACAGCAACCTTATAGGACAGAGTAGAATTGCCCCATAGGGTTTCCAAGGCTGTAAATCTTTATGGAAGCAGACTGACCCATCTCTCTACCAATGCATGGCTGGCGGGTTTGAATCATTGACCTTTTGGTTAGCAGCCAAATGCTTAACTACTATGCCACCAGAGTGCCTTAATGTTGTTGTTGTTATGTGCCATCAAGTTGGACCTGACTCATAGCGACCCCTCCTTGGGTTTCTGAGGCAGTATCACTACGGAAGTAGATTGCCCCATCTTCCTTCCTAGGAGTGGCTGGTGGGTTTGAACTGCCAGCCTTCTGGTTACCAGTCAAGTGCCTTAGGCACTACGCTACCAGAGCTCCTTCACTGCCGTTGAGTCGGATCTGATTCATAGTGACCCCTCCTTGGGATTCCGAGGCAATATCACTACAGAAGTAGATTGCCCAACCTTCCTTCCAAGGAGTGGCTGGTGGATTTGAACCGCCAGACTTCTGGTTAGCAGTCAAATGCCTTAGGCACTATGCCACCAGAGCTCCCTAACAGGGGAATAGATAAGAAAATAAAGGTATGTCCACACAATGGAATAGGGCTCTGGTGAAAATCAGAAGGAAAATAGAAACATATAAAATGGTAATGAATCATTCCTTTTGTCCAACAGCTGGCTTGGTTTTCCCCAGAGATGCTAAACACCCCAGCTGTGCCCAAGTTACTAAATTGGTCTAATCTCCCAGCTCTGGGGTTTTCAGATTTAAAGGGTCTTCTGCCTGTTCTAACTTTAGTATGAGAGTTCTTTGTGACCTGCCACAGTCTAGATCGCTTCCAGTCTATGTCCAGAGGTTCTCCTAGCTCCCTACTCAGTCCCTTTAATCACTACAGGCTTCTCCTGGGTGTTCCTGCTTCTGATCAACAAATGAACAGACCAGAAAAATGAGGAGTTCATTATCTCAGTAGTCTGAGTCCCATCTTAAGAGGGGTTCAATCCAGGAATTAAGACTTTGGCTGACTCTGCTACTTCTAATTATGTGACTCATACCTCAATGCTCTTACTTTTAGACGTGTGGGTTATAAGCCATTCCTCCCAGGGTGGCCATGAGAAAATAGACGAGGATCACTAATACTGATCCTGTCTCTTTCTGCCTGTGTGGTTTAAATGGAACTATCAGGTTGGGCAATCCTACTTCCGTAGTGATACTGCCTCGGAAACCCAAGGAGGGGTCGCTATGAGTCGGGGCCAACTCAATGGCAAACAACAACAACAACATCACAGACTTAGGAACAGATATCATGACAAAGATGGAAAGGAGTACAGATTGTCCTTGTAGTGAATATCTCTTGTTTCAAGCTGCTGGGTGTGAAACCAAACTGTGTTTCTTGTACTCTGAGCTCCTTCTCCTGCCCTGCATTGGCTTCTTCTTTCTTCACTGCCTTTGGAAAAGACCTCTTTATGTTTTTTACAGTGTTTCCCCTTAATGTTCGGAGGCTGATGGATATGTGTTTGCTTTGAATTTGGGGGAGTAAGAAAAGAAACAACTAAGGATCCTATTGGTGATATGAAGGGAAAATGCACAAATGTTACATGGGGCCCTGTGGTTGTGGTGGTTCTTAGGTAAAAACGAAAAGTAATAAAGTAGCTTCCTGATAGAGTCTAAAGCTCTAGCATGAATCCTCTCCTGACTTTCATGGAGTCCATAATGAGCAGCTGGAACGTACCAGCCACCCCAGGTACAGGGATGTGGAACACTGGGAAAGTGCTTCTCAAGCCCAGGAGAAGAGTCAACTCCTGGGCACCTTATGGAAGACAGAGGGGACAGGAAATTACAAATTGACATGGGCTGATTTCCTGGGTCATCAGTTTTATCTCATGGCAGATAACTTCAAATTATGTGTATATGGAATGAAACAAATGAATATAGAGCACAATACAAAATGTTTGTTTAATGTTGGCTCATACACCCCTTCCAGACCACCTTTCCTAAACCCAAGTTCATATTTGTTCTCACTTGAAGTTAAAGCTATTTTAGAAGGGAAAAATTGAGAAGTGCTGTCCGGCTGTGGGACTCAGTTTCCCCATGTCTAAAATAAGGAGTGGCCTAGAGCTGAATCATGGGGTTCACTGAGGGGCAACACATATGGCCCCCCAGTCGTGGGCTGCTCATCTCTGCTCCTCAGCTTCCCCAAGGGAACTTCTTGTGAGCGCCTTCCTTAGCTTGTCTGGAAGAGGACCAAATGGTAAAGATTCTCCCCTCCACCTCTGAGGATAAGCCAGCAGAGCGGCAGAGCAGGGTTCAATAGCAGTGAACACCAATGATTGCACAGAAACAGGCCCAACCTCTTGGTTATTTTATACATCTGGCCAACACCTGCCTCACAATAAACCTCTTGAGTTTCACCTTCTTTCTTCCTTTCTTCCAGCAACAATCCTGTGGCTGTCGACTGTATGCTTAGCACCATCAGATATTCCAGAGAAGGAGACACAAGGGCTGAGTCTTCTAAGAATTCAGTCTGACTGGAGCAATGATTTCCCTGATGGCTTCTGAGATGCACGTTCCCCAAATTTCCCTAGGAGCTCTGGTAGCATAGTGCCTAAGGCACTTGACTGCTAACCAAAAGGCTGGCGGCTCAAACCCACCAGCCACTCCTCGGAAGGAAGATGGGGCAATCTACTTCCATAATGATACTGCCTCAGAAACCCAAGGAAGGGTCGCTATGAGTCGGGTCTGACTCGGTGGCACATAACAACAACAACAACAACAGACTTCCCTGGTGCTAATAGTCATCTGGGGTGTCAGCTAAACACTCATATTCCTGACGAATCTGAATCATGAGGTCTGGGAGACACCCAGGAATCAGTGTTTTAACAAGCACCCAAGTGAGCCACTGCTCAGGGGGGCTTGGGAAGCAAGGATGCAGCACACAGTGATACTTTCCAATTGGTTGGCTTCCCTGACCATGCCTTTTTTAGGCTAATCAAAACTTCCTTGGTGAAGACAAGTTTTCTATCTTTACCTTCCCATCTACTTCTCTATACAGAAATTTCCTGCAATTAAAAATTTGTCTCCGTGAAAGTCAGAATAGTTTATTTTTTTTTTGTAAAGCCAACAATCATTCATGAATTGTTTTACTCATTAATTCCACTCAAGACTGTTGAGCTGCCTGAGGGCAACATGGGGAAATACAGGTAAGTAAAATTTGATCTCTTTAGGAGTTGTTGGTTTAGTCCTCAGATCAGTATTTTAGTAAAGGATGTGTTCTCGAACATGTAGGAAAGTCAAACCATAGAAGTTGAAGGACAGACTTGTGTAGTGTATGGGATGTTAGAGGTAGGGATGGGTTTCATTTCTAGGGAGCTAAAAGGTAACAAATTTCTAATTACCTCCTTGCCTTTTAGACATAGTATTTATGGGTACATCTCCAGCATGCCACTGATAACTCTGTCTTAACTGAAGGTCCATATGTCCTACCTTCAGCATGCCTAGTGATTGCCAACATTGAGTCAATTGTGTTGTTCATGGGTATTTATCATTGATAACAGCACTTTTATCTTTCCATCTTCTACTAATTTTTATATATAAAAGAAGAAAAAGTGCATTAAAGTATCCAAATAATGCCAAAGTTGAAGTTTTGGCTGGCAGAACTTCCCTCAAGTGATAGTTGGAAATATTTGTCACCAGCTGAGTTCAGACAGTACAGATTAAGCACACAACAGGCAGTTTAGGGTGTCAGTACATTACAGACAAAAGTTAAATGCAATAGTAATTGCTTACAAACCTCTGCAGAACTAGGAATAAGACAAATGCTAAGAATGAACCCCATGAATGAAAACACAGCATACCAGAATCTATGGCACGTAATAAAGGCAGTACTCAAAGAGAAACTGACAGCAATAAATGCCTATATTAAAAAAAAAGAAGACCCCAATCACATAACTTAATTCTACCACTCAAGGAATTGGAAAAAGAGCAAACTAAGACCACAGTTACCAGAAGAAAGGAAATAACAAAGATCAGAGCAGAAATAAATGAAATATGCTGTTGTTATGTGCCGTCGAGTCGGCCCTGACTCATAGTGAGCCCTTCTTGGGTTTCCGAGGCAGTATCACTACAGAAATAGGATTTCCCAACCTTCTTTCTGAGGAGTGGCTGGTGGGTTTGAACCGCCAGCCTTCTGGTTAGCAGTCAAGTGCCTTAGGCACTATGCTATATAGAATAGAAAAATAACAAGAGCATCAACAAAACCAGTTGTTTTTTTAAAAAAGTCAATACAATTGACCAACCTTTGGCTAGACTGACAAAGAAGAAGAGGAAAGATGCAAATATCTAAAATTAGAAATGAAAGTGGGGACATTACAACTGATCCTACAGAAATAAAAAGGATTATAAAGGAATACTATGACCAGTTGTATGCCAACAAATTAGATAACTTGGAGGAAGTGGACAAACTCCTTGAAACACATAAACTCCCAATACTGACTAAACAAGCAACAGACCAAAACAAGAGACAAGATTGAATCAATAATACAAAACCTCCCAACAAAGAAAAGTTATGGACTAGATGACTTCAATGGGGAATTCTATCAAACATCTATAGAAGAAGTGATTTCAAGTCACTTAAACTTTTCCAAAACCTAGCAGAGAAGGTAACACTAGCTAACTCATTCTATGAGGCGAGAATTACCCTGAAAACAAAGCCAGACAAAGATACCACAAGAAAAGGAACTAATGAATATAGACCCAAAGTACTCAAAATAGTAGCAAATTGAATTTTAAAAAAAATATTAAACAGGTTATACATCATAATCAAGTGGGATTTATCCCACTAATACAAAGTAGTTCAATATTAGAAAATCAATCAATGTAATACACATGAACAGAAGAAAGAAAAAGAACCACATGATCTTCTTAATGATGCAGAAAAGTCATTTGACAAAATTCAACACCCTTTCATAATAAAAAAACATCAACAAGACAGGAATGGAAGGGAATTCTTCAATATAATAAGGAGTGTTTATGAGAAACCCATAGCAAACATCATACTCAATGGAGAAAGATTGAAATGCTGCTCTCATTAAGATCAGGAACAAGGCAAGGATGCCCATTCTCACCACTGCTATTCAACATTGTTCTTGAAGTCCTAGCAATTGAGCAATCGAGCTAGATAAATAAATAAATAAATAAAGCCCCAAAACCAAACCTGTTGCCTTTGAGTCGACAGGTATCCAAAATGGGAAGGAGGAAGTAAAACTACCCCTTTTAGCAGATGACATGATCCTATACATGAAAAACCCCAAAGAATCCTTAAGAAAGCTATTACAAGTAAATAAATTCAGCGAGGGGCAGGGTACAAGGTCAACAAAAATCAGTGAGCGGTGAGCAAGTGGAAAAAGAAATTAAGGAAACACTACCATTTACAATAGCATCTAAAAGAATACAGAACCTAGTAGTAAATTTAACTAGGAAGGTTAAGGACATAGAAAACTATGAAACATTAATGAAAGAATGTTGTTGTTGTTGTTATGTGCCGTCGAGTCGGCCCCGACTCATAGCATAGCGACCCCTCCTTGGGTTTCCGAGGCAGTATCACTACGTAAGTAGGATTGCCCAACCTTCCTTCCGAGGAGTGGCTGGTGGGTTTGAACCGCCAGCCGTCTGGTTAGCAGGCAAGCGTCTTAACCACTATGCTACCAGAGCTCCCAATGAAAGAAAGAAGACCTGAATAAATAGAAGTACATTCTGTGTTCATGGATTGGAAGCCTTAATATAGCAAGATGTCAATACTCTCCAAACCACAGGGAACACTGCAAAATAAAATAAAATAAAACAATACTCTCCAAAGTGAAAGAACAACCTTCTTTACAGAAATAGAAAAGCCAGTCCTCAAATTTATATGGAAGAGACCTCAAATAACTAAAGCAATCTTAAAGAAGGAAATAGGAGGACTCAAACTTCCTGATTTCAAAAACATATTATTAAGCAACAGTAATTAAAACAGCCTATCACTGGTGTAATAACAGACATATAGCCTGTTATTGAGTTGTTTCTGGATTGAGCCACCAACCTTTTGGTTAGCAGCTGAGAGCATTAACCACTATGCCACCAGGGTCCTAACAAATATATAGGCCAATGAAATAGTGAAAATCCATAAAGAAATTGATATACCTACAGTCAACTGATTTTTGACAAGAGTGCCAAGTCCCTTCAATGGGGAAGGAAGAGTCTCTTCAAATAAGTGGTGCTGGGAAAATTGAATTTCTATATGCAGAAAAATGAATTAGGGTCCATGCCTCACACCATACCAAAAAACCAAGTAAACCTCATAAGAATTAAACAGTTTTATTATCAAAGGACCTTATCAAAAAGTGAAAAGAAAACCTATAGATTGGGAGAACATTTCTGGGAACCATATATCCAAAAAGGGTCTATTATCCAAAATATATTAAAACAAACCAACAAAACTTATACAACTTAACAGCAAAAAAGCAAACAACCCAATCGAAAAATAGGCAAAGGACTTGAACAGACATGTCACCAAAAAGGATATCCCAATGGCCTACAAGCACACAGAAGATGTTTTATGTCACTAGAAATTAAGGAGATGCAAATTAAAACCACCGTGATTTTTTTTTTTTTTTTTTTTTTTTCCAAAAAAGGAAAACAACAAGTGAACGGGTGTTGGTGAAATTGTGGAGAAACTAAAGCCTTCATCCATTGCTGGTGAGAATGCAAAATGGTATAGCCACTGTGGAAAACAGTTGGGTGGTTCCTTAAAAAGTTGAACATAGAACTACCACATGACCCAGCAAGTCCAATCTTGGGTATATACCCCGAAGAAGGGAAAGCAGGAATGCAAATGGAAGCCTGTACATCAATGTTTATTGAAGCACTTTTCACAAGAGCCAAAAGGTGGAAATACCACAATGTCCTTCAACAGATAAATGGATAGACAAAATGTGGTACATATATACAATGGAATTCTACTCAGCCATAAAGAGAAAGAAGTCCTGATGCATACCTCAACATGGAGGAACCTTGGAAACATCACACTGAGTGAAATAAGTCAGTCACAAGGATGAAACAGTGTATAATCTCACTTATATGAAATAGGCAAATATATAGAAATCAAAGATTATTAGTGGTTACCATGGATGTGAGGGAGGGAAGGAGGGAGGGAGAGTTTATGCTTAGGGGCCATTAAGTTTGTGCTAATAGAGATGGAATAATTTGGAAAAGAATACCATGAATGAGTACCTTACTTGAAAAATGTAATCAACGTCTGAATTGTATATGTGGAAATTGTTGAGATGGTGTATGTTTTGTTATGCACATTTCCATCACACGCACACACACACACACACACACACAAATGAATCCCACATGGTGCTGTGGGAAGTTGGACTCACAGAACAATTGCATTGTCAGTGCTTCTATTAAAACTATTTGGATTTCTTTTTCTGGGTGTGTTATTAGCACTTACTTGGGCTTATCTTCACCAGCCACTTTCTCGCCCTGGCGTACCCTCAGGAGAGTTTGCTGTATATCCCAATTGACCTTCCAGCACACTCACATCGTCCCCTGAACACTTATGAATACACCACGAGCACAGAACTAACAGATGCCTGGAGACTACAACTTCAGATATGGTCTCTGTTCCCAAAAGTAATCTTTTTATCCTTATCCCTGAGTCAACTTCTCATTTATAAATAATCCCAAGTGCCCTGGTAACAACAGAATTATCATATAGCCCATATTATTATTTTGAGCAAATGAAATTAATTGTCATAGAAACTGGAGAGGGAATGAATAATTATTTAATGAAGAGAAAAAAGCAGCCAGTCTCACCCACACTCACTGACCCCTCTTAGGATCTGGGGGAGGAGGTGTGAGAGGTGTGAGCTAGTTGATATAGATGGGGGAGAAGTTTCTTTTAGTTTAATTAATGAGCCTGATAGGTGGTCTTGGAAAGAAGATTGGACAATCTACTTCCATAGAGATACCATGTCGGAAACCCAAGGAAGGGTCGCTATGAGTTGAGATCAACTGGACAGCAATGAGTTTGGTTTTGTTTTTTGGATGGGTGGTGGTCCTTTCAACATCAGAAAGGAAGGTTGCTCAGGGCGACTCCTGGTCTTCCTCTGGGGGGCTAACAGGAACATGGAAGAGCTGAAGTAGGTTCATGGTGGATAGCGAACTGCAGAATCTCGAGATGTGGGGCCCAGAAGAATTATTTTAGCGGCTGTTGGAGTGGGTCAAAGAGAGCAGAAAGGAATGCAGAGAAAAGCCTGTCCCCTCCTCCCAGTACTGATCTTAATCTAGTCTAAACCACATGCACACTTAGAGTGACCCCAGGAAAAAAGTATCTAAATAGGAAAGGAAGACAAGTTACCTTGTTCTGAGGTGATCCCATCTAGTGCCCATGCAAGGATGACAAGGAACATCAGAACCTTCATCCTGAGAGCAGGAGGAGTTGGCACTTCTGGAGTGAGAAGTTGACCCAAGGAGGACAGGTGAGTGCTGGTTTCTGGAGAGGCCTAGACCTATCCCTATATATATATATATACACACACAGCACTGCTTAGGGTGGGGTCAGGGGCTGACACCCTGCCAGGTCTCATCCTTCTTGAATACAGGAAGTGACTGAATTACAATGGGGGAATTTGGCCAAATTACCTCATTTACTTTGGGTATTAAGGTCAATCATAAGCCCAAACTGTGCTCCCTGGAGCCTCTTCTGGTCAGCCATGGAAGGTCAGTAGACCATTAGCAGGGGCAGAAATCACAGATTGCTGGAACCACCTCTGTGGATGTGGATGTCTTCTTCACCTCCTTCAGTGATGGGATGAGGACAACCGAGAGGGAAGGGACTTGTTAAGCTACCAGTTAGACCAGATCCAGAACTCCAAATTGAGTGAAAGAACTCTACCCACTGCATCAAGCTACCACAGAATTCAGTCTAACTCCGGTTTCCTTATTACCTTGGGATTGGGGATCAGAACCTAATACCTTGTATTTTGATTTCTGTGACCCCTTCCTCTCCTGACATTTACTTTCTAAATAAAGGTGAACACACACTAATTTTGGCTGGTGACTTTTGGCTGACTTTGTGATGATGCCCATAGTGAAATCCCCTGGGGTTGTTCCAGAATTTGGGGGGACCCCCTGCCCAGCTCAGGAGGGTGATGAGTAATTCTCAACAGTGTTGTTGTTGTTGTTATGTGCCATCGAGTCGGACCCGACTCATAGTGACCCCTCCTTGGGTTTCCGAGGCAGTATCACTACGGAAGTAGATTGCCCCATTTTCCTTCTGAGGAGTGGCTGGTGGGTTTGAACCGCCAGCCTTCTGGTTAGCAGTCAAATGCTTAGGCACTACACTAATTGAATTGGGTCTACAGTCCTGTGAGGCAGAATCTTCTTGGCTTGGTTGGCTGAGACTGTTCTTGGGGATACCTTGCTGAGAAAAAAATGGATCCACTGGTGATGAGGGGGTGGTAAGTACTCTAGTCCAGGCCTACTCTTCAGTGACACACTACATCATTCTATAGTCAAGGGCTCTAAAGAGTGTAAGTCTACTCCTTGAATAACTCTTATATTTAACCTTTTCACCATGTCTCTAGTTCAGACCCTCGTAAGTTAAGGTTAACTGGTCTCTGCCTTTGTTGTTGTAATGTGCCGTGGAGTCGGCCCCGACTCATAGTGACCCCTCCTTGGGTTTCCGAGGCAGTATCAATACAGAAGTAGGATTTCCCAACCTTCCTTCACTAGGAGTGGCTGGTGGGTTTGAACCGCCAGCCTTCTGGTTAGCAGTCAAGTGCCTTAGGCACTATGCTATGGTCTCTGCCTTTAGTATGTCCTAAAGTGAATGGAACCTGTCTCCACATTAACAGTCAGGTAGTCTTTCTAGACAGCATTTTGGATCATGTCACTCCCTTGCCTCCATAGCACTCCACTCTCTATAGGATAAAGTTCCATTATCTCAAAAAGGTCTAGAAGGCATGGTACCATCTGGCTCCTGGATACCTCTCTGGCTTTGTCTGTCTCTCTTGTCTCTTGCCACTTTTTTAAATTGTGGTGAAAACATACACAACGGTACATTTATCTTGCCACTTTCCATGTTGCTTACTGCAAGTCATACCAGCTACTTACTTGGAGTTATTGAATGTATCATCTTGTTACACACTTCAGGGCTTTTTACAAGTTGTTTCTTCTTCCTGAAATGCTTCTTTCCCTTCCCTCTCCATTTCTCCTCCCTAGTCTGGAGGACTCCTACTCATCCCTCAATACCCCAGCTCAGCATAGCTTTCTGATACCTCGAAGCAGAGTTAACTGGCCTCTCCTCTGTGCTTCTCCCTTACAGGCCTCTTATTGCCCATCGCCCTGTGCTAGAGGTCTTTGTTTGCACATTCATCTCTCCTGTTTTGTTTGATGTCACCACAGTCCTGGGAGTACATCAGTTCTCAACAAAGTTTTTTGAGCTCTGGGATAGAAATCCCTTAAAACATTTTTTGACATGTGTTTTTAGTGAAGAAAGTTTATTTGCAAAATGTTGTGGCTGCATAGGGAACTTCTTGCTGGCCTCAGATTCTGGTGATTGCTTCCAAAAGGCCACAACCTTGAAAACCCAATGGAACAGTTCTAATCTGCATATGTGGGGGTCCTGTTTGTCAGAATCGACTCAGTGGCAACCAGTAACATTAAAACAAATAAATAAAAGTCAGAGGGGGCACTTAACCAAGGCTAGAAAGAATGGTACCAATGTATAGGCCAGAGGCAAATACATTTAAGAAAGCTAAGAAACTTTTCTCCCTTTAACAAGTGCCAAAACCCGGAGAGGTAATGTGCCTTGTCCAAGGAGGTAGAGCTAACATATGGGTATCCTAATTCTACTTTATCCCCATATACCAGGTGACTGTGTGCCCTAAATTCTACTGTCCTTATCAGGGATCAGAGCTCTGATCTTGAATGAGGTTTGCTCCTTAAACTACAGAGACTTTTGGACAAAATGAAGGCAAACAGAAACTTTAATACCAGGCCACACCTGGCATGGTCCTTAATCTCTGCCTTGTGGGCAGATTCCTGGCAGGAAAAGAACTTGAAGACTACTCCAGGGCATGAAGTATAGCTTTGCGGGGCATGGTTTTCCCAGATTGCTCTGTATGGGGCAGGGACAGAGATTAGATTTGAGCTGATGTTTATAGAAATCTGTTATCAAAGGAGCCCTGGTGGCTCAGTGGTTAAAGTGCTCAACTGCTGACAGGCTGGTGGTTGGAACTCACCAGTCACTCTGCAGGACAAAGATGTGGCAGTCTGCTTCCATAAAGATTGGTCTTAGAAACGCTATGGGGCAGTTCTAGTCTCCTATAGGGTCGTTATGAGTAGGAATCAACTTGACGCAACGAGTTTGATTTTGGTTTTATTACAGTCAATTCATACTCCAGGTTCATGGCCTCCATGCTGCACTTCCACCAATCACTCCACTCCTAGTGGTGGGCCATAGCTACTGACAGTTCCCCCAACTCTCCAGATTCTGCCTCCATCAGGAGTGGAGAGCCCTACCTCCCCTAAACATGACCAGCTTGAACAGCAAAGTCTCTCAAATTTATCCTCCAAAGTTCCCTGGAAGCAGGAGAGTGTGAACATATCTCTAGGGGGCTGGGAGAGAGTCTGCTGTTGGCACAAACTTTCCCTGAGGTATCCCATTTTGTAACATATGAACTTTACATTCTATACCGCAATAGTGTTTTAATAAAATATTTTTCCCTTTTGAGAATGATGCTGAAGCAATGTGAGCTGGGCCTCTGCTGGGACTTCAGTACCCAAACCCCCACCCCCCCCCAGGATAGCACTGCAGGCCACTCCACCGTGCCACTGGCAGTATACAAGCACTATAGACTTTATTATCTCATTTATCTTCATGTCTATTCTGTGAGGAGGCTGGTTTTATTATCCCAACTTTAGCATTTGATTGCTAACCAGAAGGCTGGCAGTTCAAATCCACTAGCCACTGGCGGTTCAAATCCACCAGCCACTCCTCGGAAGGAAGGTTGGGCAATCTACTTCCATAGTAATACTGCCTCGGAAACCCAAGGAGGGGTTGCTATGAGTCGGATATGACTCTAAGGCAGTGAATTTGGTTGGTTTTAAATGAAAAGGCCCAAAGCCCTCTGAAATAAAGTTATTCATTGGTCTGATGGGGTGTTCCCTTCCCCAACAAAATCCAATCATAATCAACCCCAAATTTTCACACCTTCCATCAAGTCTCCCTCTTCCTCACGGCAGCACTCAAACAAAAGCCAAGGGCTTCTCCACTACCCTAAGAAGTTCACCCAGCTTAGCACATAAGCTGGGGTACCCCACACCAGGTAAGCAGCCCCAGAATCTTGTTTTGGGTGCCTGGCTCCACTCCCTGTGGCAGAATAGGAAGGGCAAAGATTGAGTACCAGGAAATCTGGCCTTCCTGTAATTGGCTGTGTGACCTTGGGAAGTGCCTTGCCCTCTCTCGGGCTTTAGTCTCTTCATCTGAACAATGAATGGGAGACTATTATTTCTGCTTTGGTAAAGATTTTTGTTCCAATATCCCAGATTCTACTTCCAGGTACATTCTACCCTCAAGTTTTTTGTTTTTGTTTTTTTTTTAAAAACCAAGAAAGTCTAATACTATGAATTTCCCTTTTCTTTATAAAAATGTCCATAACAACATTCTAAGGCCCCAGTTTTTTAAACAAGGCAGCTGTAGTGTTCACCACTCTTTCTCCATTCCCTTCTTCCTGTGACACACACCTAGTTCAGAGATGTTCAGGGACCCCTGGGACTCCATTAAACAGCTGGATCCCCACACAGCTGGAGGGCTCTGCATGCCAAACGCTTCCCTTCCCCCAGAGTCTATGTTAAGGAAGGTATTACCTGTTTTTCAGTATGATTGAGTTGCCCTAGAAAATGGTTTGAGGCTACAGAAAATGCCAAGGGGTGAGAATTACTGGAATTATGAGCTGCTCAGCTCTGGGGCTCTTGATGTCAGTCCTTCCTCTTCACTTGTGGGGTTACCAAGGACAGCAGTACCTGACGCTATTCCAGCCAGAGGAAATTCCACCCCAGTGGCCTCAGAGACCCATTTGATAGGTGAAGCCACAGGTTTGGCATTAGATAAACCTAGGGTGGAATACTGGCTCCATGGGGAAGTAACTTAACTTTCTCAGGGCCACGGTTTCCTCATTTGTACCCATTGCAGAGGGCTGTTACAAGAGAACCCATGTTAATCACAGCACAGCCAGTGTCTAGAATACTGGAATTTTCTAAATGGCAGGTCCTAATCATAATCCCAGAGGGCTTCCTATGGGGCCAAGTTGCTGGGGTGGGGCTGAGGTACAGATGTGACAGTAGGGGAGCCCTCTTGCCAAGGAACTTACAACTAGGGGCCTCAGTTTCCTCATCTTTAAAATGGAAGAGTTCTCAACAATATTGTCAAGGGCTGCCAGAAATTCCCCTTGTAGTCTCCCCTAGGCAGAGGGCCTTTAGAAGGGTATGAAAGTGAGGACAACAAAACAGGCATTGGGGAGGAGAGGGATGGTGGGCAGAGGGGCATTTCCAATGAATGGGGTTTCACTCCTTTCCCTGGTTGGTCAACATCACAGGCCCACAGAATGCTGGAGCTGGAATATATCCAAGGCCAGAGTGTTGACACTATTTTAGAGAGCAGAAAACCTGGGCTCAGAGTGACCAGTTGGCGTGCCAGGGAGTAATGAAGTTTGTGGTAGAGCCAGCATAACACCTGGGTCTTCTGACAGGTTTAGGGAATATCTTGACGGTTTAGCTTACAAGTTTTAGAAAATACAGTGCTTAGTTCTGGTTTGAACTTGTTCATGGACTTTGGAGACCAAATCTAGCTCATGATTCAGAAGGAGATATTAGGGTTGCAAATCAATGCAACTCAGCTTCACGATTTAGCTCCAGTGCTGAGGAGAGCATCTGAGGGCTGGGGAGTCTGGCTGCGGGTCAACACCACTCAGGCCTGAGAAGGCTGAGTCCCACCACCCTGGAGGTGGTGAGGAGGAAGGACGAGGACTTAGGCAGCAGCTGCTCTGAGGGTAGGTGGGGAAATGGCAGAGCAAAGTCTCAGGGACAGGGCACCTGAGGTCTACCAGCCTTAAAGCCTCAGTCTCAGGGTAGAGGAGGAAAGCCAAGTGGCAGCACAGTCCTGATGGAAGGCTCAGCTGGTGTCATTGATGGGGGTCTGGGTGCCACCCAGGAGTCTCTCATGTTCGCCCTCCTCTGCTGGGGCCCGGCTCCGAGACAGACGGCTTAGCAGTGGGCGGTGCAGCCCATTGTACAGGGCAGTGCCTGTCAAGAGGATGAGGAAGCCGAGGATCTGCAGGGAGTGGAAGGTCTCCCAGCCCAGCACTAGGCTCAGGGCCCAGATGACCACAGTACGCATGCTGTCCAGCACCATGCGGGTGGTAGCGCTCAGTTCCTTGGTGACACTGATGCCAGCAAAGTTGAAGAAGGCAATGCTGCTGATGTTGCCCAGCAGTGCCAGGGCGATGAGTGGTTGCCGGCCCACCTGGCAGAAGGCATCCAATGCATCCTCCAGCGACTTGCGAGGGTTCCCACTGAAGGAGCCAGCAGGGATGTAGTACATGGGCACTAGCAGCAGTGAGAGGATCACGAAGCCAAAGAGGCCTGTGGGAGTGGAGGGAGGGCAGCACGTCACTCTCCATCCCCTCCCCAGACTCTGGCAATGCCCTACCTAAGTTCTGGTCATTCCTTCCGAGCAGCTCTCATACCGCAGGTCCTTCCTTTCAGGGCCCCCACCCACTCCTAGAACCAGTCCCCCATCACCTCCCCTCAGGAACTTACAATGGCTCAGTTAATGGCTCTAGCTGCCCCTCTCTCCACTTTAATCCAGGTTTTTTTTTTTTTTTTCTTAACTGGACCTTTCATCCCCTCGCCCCTCACTCTTGCTGCTCCCTGGGGTTTCACTCCACGTGCCTCCCCCAGAGTAAGAACTATATTTTAATAATCTAGAATACATGTATGCCAGCCTACGTATGTGCACACACTTTAACAAAAGAATTTCCACATGATAATAGCTACCCTGACCATGCACAAAGGTCTCTGACGTTTTCTAATCGATTCTATTCACTAAAAAACAATTAGTACACTGCTTTCACAAGTTTGGAAAAATAGCTCTCTATTCAGTGAGTGCAACTGGTCCGTGACTGGAAGCTTGTGCCAGGATGAACATCAATACACTGCTTTGCTCATACAGTCTTGCTAAGAAAAAAGAAAAAGTAATGGAAACACACAGTCCATTTAGTGACGTGGTTGATTTAGCTGATGTACATTCTGTGAAGGCTCCATATCTCACTGTGAATCAGTAACAAACAGCTCCTCGATGGACAGGCATTGTTCATGGACCACACTTAGGTATCACTGTAGTTTCCATCTTTTAAAGCATAATTTTGATAGTCCCTTCCCTGCTCAAACGTCAGTAATTCCTCCCTGCTTGTTATTTAAAGTTGATCACCCCCTTGCCGGATCTTCCTGCCTAGTTTCTGATTACTTGCCCAACATCAAATCTTTATCTCACCTAAACTGTATTCCTCACTGGTTCCCAAACTCATACCCAGATCTCCATGTCTGCTGTCTGGAGTCCCCTGCTCCCCACCCTTGCCCGCTGAAATCCACAGCTCGAATGCCATCTTCCCTGCCCCAAGAGACTTGGATATGCCTGGCAAGTGACACGGCACCTGAGCACAAGTGGTCCCAGCTAAAGTGCACTGTCTGGCCCTTTCCTGTTGCTGGTCAACTCCAGACAGGGGCTGACATCTCACTCACCTCCATGCTCTTCCTACCTTAGCAGCTGGCCCAGTGCACAACAGGTGCCAGTATTTGCTGATCCTTATCTGAAGGGAGGAAAAAATGGAGGCAGGGGCCCCACCCCCTTTCATCCCCTCGCCCCTCACTCTGTGCTGCTCCCTGGGGTTTCACTCCACGTGCCTCCCCCAGCACTCCCTCCCCAGCCCCCATACCCACACACCTTCGGTGCCAACTGCCCGGAGTGGGTGCACGTTGTGTTTGTAGACGAACTTCTCCTCTAGCACCATCTGGATGGCGACGATGATCTGGGCCATGATGATCAGCAGGTCCCCTGTGGGGAAGGAGGCTAGGGTGAGGCCAGGGCTATACTGAGGCTGGGAGAGAGGGAGGCAGGCACAGGGCTGGCAGCTGGGTGATGAGCCCAAGCAGGGGAAACAGCTCCCACAGGGATCTAACACCACACAAAGCCCTGACCTTTGCAGGGCACCACGCTGTTCAATAGCACAGTCACTCACCCTGCGCCAAATCTCCTTGTCCCTGAGGGGGAGGCCCTGTCACCTGTTTCTCTTATGGAGAGGGTGAGGGTCCAGAGGTTGCCCTCCCTACCTGTGAGCTCACAGAGGGGGAAGCAGGTCTTTTAGGAAGCAACAGGCTTTGAGATGGACATTTCTGGCTTAATCCTGCCTCTGAGTGACCCAGGGGCTGAGGCTGCAATGCTTCCCTCCTGGGACTGTGAGAATGCACAGTGCTTAGTGCAAATGGTAAGTACTCAATACATTCTATGCTATTTCTTTTCTTCTCCCCAATCCTGCACAATCTGTGTGCATGTATGGGTCACAACACAATCGACCAACTCCTTGTCATACCCGTTCTTTATACAGGTATGACAAGGAGTTGTGCTCTCTTGTGCTCCTTGTCACTCTCTTCCTTGGCGCAGCTCTATCCCTCTCTGGTCTCCCCTACACTGTCCTGGTCACTTGGATACCTGGTGCCTGCCCAAATCATCTCTCCACCACAAGCCCCCTCCCAGGGCCTGACACACGTCAAGCATGGCAACAGTTGAATGACTTGGTGTAGGGCTCCCAGGAAGACCGACAGGATGGGGTCCTCTGGGCCCTGAGCCTGGGCCGCACCTGTGATCACTTCGCTGAGCTTGTGCTGATCATTGTGCTTGCTCAAGAGGTCGGCGAGGCCCACGACCACCAGCCCTGCGATGGTGGCAAGGATGCCCAGCCACTGGCTCAGTGCTAGCCTCCGCCCCAGGAAGGCCACTGATAATAGGCCTGTGAATATGATGACTGCTCCCCGCAGCATCTGGAAGCTGGAGGCACTGGTCATGTTCAGAGCTAGGAGGAAGGGAGAGATGCATGACTGTTAGCTCCAGAGGACAGGGCCTGTTTGCTCACGGAGGTGTCCTCAGTGCTAAAGACATGCCTAGCACATAGGAAGTGCTCAATAAATCTTTGCTGAATGAATACATATACGTGCGTGTATGTGAGAATGTATGTAGGGGAGGGGCATGGGTAGGGGGAAGAAGACATGTGGTGGCAGTTTCACCTATGGGTCCCATGAGCCCTTCCCAGCCTGGCCTGGTACTCACCTACATACATAATACTGGTCCCAGTCATGTCACAGAGGGCTGGGGGCAGGAAAAGTAGAGGGTTGAAGGACTGCTGGGGGTTCACGCTGGAATCTGAGTGTCCCTCAGCTCGACACCGGAGGAGGTAGAAGGCAGCCAGGCAGGAGAACTCTCCCAGGAACATGCCCACTGCCTGCAGGGAAGAGACCCTAGGGTTTTAATGCTGGAAGGGACCTGGGGAATCAATCTTCACAATTTTTTTTTTTTTTTTTTGGAGGGGTAGGGGCACCAAAACCTTTCTTCAAACCAGAGTTTACCTAGAAGCCCAACATGTAAACAGACAAAAGTAGAGCTGCTGTGGGAGTTGAGACGGGCCTCCTAGGTCTACCCTAACCTCCTGAAACACTGTGACAGAAACCCGAAGGTTGTGTAGAACCCTGCTTGAAAACATCAATCTAGGGTCACTTCCAGTCAAGTTCCAGATGGGAAAACTGAGGGCCAAAGAGGTTGAAAGACTTACTCAAGGTCACAAAGCAAGCTGCCGGCAGAGCTGAGGCTAAAATTTCAGTCTCCCAATTCCCAGGCTAGGTCTGAGGTCTCTTCCATATATGGTGTCTGTTTTGTCCCAGATGGGGTCTGGGTTCCCAGTGGATGAAGAGGGGCAGGCTTCTGCTCCCGGGGTTGATGTTTTCTTAATGTGTTCGACTTAGATGTGGTGACGGCTGGCCTCTCAGTGGCCAAAGCATGACCATGACTAGGGCTCCCATAGCCTCCTACACAGGATTGTGCCTCTGCCTCCTTCCAGGGGCCAACTCTGCCCTTAGCCTGTTGTGGGGAGCTAGAGAGAGAAGTGGATGCCTCTTTGGGGAACAGAGGAGGCTCTGTCCCTGGGTCAGGAAACAGCATCATCTCCCAGGTCTGAGGTGTGAGAGACAGGAGGTGGGAGGGATGGGGCAGGTACCTGGAGGAAGGGATGTTGGAAGCTGTGTTCCTTGCTCCCTCCACAGCCCTCAGCCACAAAGTTGTCTGCCCACCTGCAGCAGAGAGGGAGAAAGTTAACCTTGGAAGTATGGCAGGACTGGAGAACCTGGTGCTTGCCGTAGAACCTTGCCCCCCTCCATGCCAAGAGGCATAAATTCTTTGATGACCCGGCCCCGGAGTGGGGCTCTCTCTAAAAGAAGTCAGTCTCTATACAAGGAGTCTTAGAGTGGGACCCATAGTCAGAATGTAGGGGGCTGGGGCCCTTCATTTCCACTAACCTCTCAGTGAAATTTAGGATTTCCTCTAAGCAGTACTACACTCCCGGTGACTTCATCATGTACAGAAATCACAGACAACCGCATTATCACATTAGAGTTGTTGCAGATATTGTAAAATGTCTTTTATACTCATCACTAACTACTTCAAAATTTCAGTAGACTCAACGCTTATAATTTAATGTGTTAAGATGCATATATATATATATATATATATATATATATATATATATATATATATATGTACATATATATATATTACTATGTCACAATTTTCTTTTTTAAACGTTTTAATATTTATTTCAGTAACTGGCTTCTTTCATAATCCTGTCTTTTATTTATGCATTTTAAAACATTAAGAAGGTCTACAGGCTTCACCAGACCACCAAAGGGATCCCTGGCACAAAAATAGCAAGAGCCCTGGTCTGTGGGGATACTCAGGCCCTGGGAAGTGGCCACCTGCTGCAGACCACCTGGTCATTTCACGTAACCTGAGCTGTTCGGAAGGTTTTACTAACGCCGATTCTGAAGCTGGGTGGCCAACACTTAGACCTACTGGCGCACCCTCTGCTGCAGTGCCCAGCAGATGGAGACGCTGGTGTAGCGCTTCAGCAGCTCCTACCCATCATTCCAAACCACCTGCCATCTGTGCACTAAAGCGCCCTCCCCTGAATTTCATTTTTGCTAGGCTTAGTTCTGCTCTCTGGAGTCCAGGCTACTCCCTCTTTCATTTGAAAGCCCTTCCGATATTTGCAGGCTTTTTAACCTTCTTCTGAATCGTCTCATTTTCTGGTGAAACAGCCCCAGCCCATCCTTGCTTTTCACTCTCCTGGCTGCTGACTTCTGGAAGCACACTGGAGGGCCCAGGCCCAGAGCCCTGCCTGTGTGATCTGGCCCCGACTGAGTTTGGCAAGACCATGGCCCCTCCCTTGCCTTAGGCCTAAGGCCGACATTTTGCCTTAGCTGACTAAGCTCTGACGGTGCTAGCCACATTACACTGCTGACGCAAGTCAAACTTGTTGTCAACAAAGACCCAGAGTCATTTCCTGTGGGTCACTGACTTGCTCTGACTGTGCCACCCAAACGTCATAGGGAGTGGATGTCTCTGAAGTGCAGGACTCGGGACTTCCTCTTATTAAATATTTTTCTTTGGTAGTTTCAAGAGCAGCCACAGTGTAGTGCACAACGCTATGCTACTGGCTTCCCTCTGTGACAAAGCTGAGCTCTCCAAGGACCAGGGCTGCCTTCTGTTCACTGGGTCTGTCCCAGCAATACATAGCGGGGGCTAGGTGGTGCTAAGCAGTTATGTTCTGGGTTTGACAAAGATCTTGTAGAGCTCTGGCTTCTTTGTGCTAGAGTTTAGGAGGGGAACAGGGTGCGTGCTCTTCTTCATATCATAGGCAAGGGCACGATGGCAGGACGCTGGAAGTGGGGAGGGCCAGATCACGGTGCTGGGGCTCCTGGGTAACTGTAATGGCACCCCAGGCTTCTGAGGGAGTGGCCAGATCTACTCAGAGATCTGAACATATCCCAGGGCAAGAGAAGAAAACAGGGCTGTGGACAATCTATCCCACACTGGGAGACCCCATCTGCTCCTGGACATATGGAGAAAGGGGGGGCAGTCAGGAAGGCTTGTGGTCCTTGAGAATGGTAGGGCCAAAGTAGAGTTGAACAAAGAGATGTTCCAATATGACGGCCTGGGAAGTCAGAAATCTGGCAGCATGCCTGGGTCAGGGGACCTGGCTGTAAGCACTCTGTCTTCACTAGGCAAGAAAAGCAGCCCCCACTACAGACCAGAAACCACTCTCTCTTGGGCGTCATGCATGTGCCTAATATGTTGCAGCCTCTGGCTCTTAGATCCTGTGCAGGACAGGACATGAGACATGGATACAGACCACAGACCAACTGTATGGCTCAGCAGGCAGACTTGCTCTAGAATCCTGGCTTGTTTCTGTAGAAAGAACCCTCTGGGAGAGCTCAGGAGAGGCAACTCAGCAAAACAGAGAAGTGAGGATGAGTGCAAAGGTCATGCTTCAGCAAGGGCACAGAGCCAGCCTTAGCAAGTGGCCAATGAACAGGCACAGGCCAACTGCCCAGGAGCAAGTGAGCAAGTCAGAGATGGGAATTCCAGGGCTGATGCCAGGGCTCCTCAAGGAAGGACAAGGGAAGTGCCTGAGAAATCTGTGACAGTCAACTGGAAGTCCAAGGCAAGGACTACTTTCCTTTTGTGGGGTGGGGCAGGCATGGATGCCATTTCCTCATCCCAGTGCCATACTCAGAGCAGACTGGTAGTGGTGCCACCAACCGCACCACACTCTAAGCAGCTTACAGTAACAACTCAAACCTGTATGGCCTTCTGGTTCCATATTCACTGTCATTTGAGACAGCATGACCTCAGCACCCAACTCCATCCACAGCTCTCTATTGCCTACTTCTGGCACATAATAGACACTCAAAACATATCGGTTGAATGAATGTGACCTCCAGGCCCATACTACAGGCCAGAGGCAATGTTTCCAGAAGCCCTACTTCCTAGCCTGATGTGAGGCGCCCCCTGTTTGTGGAACACACTGGGCCCAAGGGGGGCTGTGCTGCCTCTGGGTTTGGGTGCTTTGGGGGAGCACTGACCATAGGGCTGGTCCTGCCTGTCCCTTCCCCTGGCAATCTGGGAGGTCTCTGCTTACTTCACAAGGTGGTTCTGCTTAAACAGGCTGGAGGGCTAGAAGAAACGCTGGCAGTGCTCCCAGTTGGTGAAAGAGGATCCCCTTGTAGCTGAGGGCCTGGGGCAGGCCCACTGCTTAGAGGATTGAGTTTCAGCAAGTTGGGCTACCCTACCCAGCAGGGTCTGGAGGAGAAGATGGGACTCAGGCACCTTGGGGCAACAGGAGGTCAGGTTTCTGGTGTTGGTCCTGCATAGGTTTAGGCTCATTATGAAGGCATGGAAAGACCACAGCCTTACAGAAAGAAACCTAATGCCATCGAGTCAATTCTGACTCACAGTGGACCTATGGAATGGAAATGAATTGCCCCATAGGGTATCTAAGGCTGAATCTTTGTGGAAACAGACTGTGTATCTTTCTCCTGTAGAGCAATTGCTGGGTTTAAACTGCTGACCTTGTGGTTAGCAGCCAAGTGCTCAAGCACTGCACCACCAATCTTACAGAAGGAGAAGCAAAACATAGCCATTTATCTGGGTATGATAGCAGCATTCCTTAAGGTGGGATAGCACTTTGCTGTTTACAGAGCATTTCACAAACAAACATGTTTTTGTAGATGCAAAATTTACTGAGCACAGCCTTTGTGTCAGGTGCCACAGCATGTCTCATTTCAACCTCCTAACAATGATCTTCCTTTTATAGGAAAGGATGCCTGAGGTTCAGGAACATTTGGTCAACAATGGGCAGCTCCAGGGCTAAAGTCCAAGTCTGCTTGAGTCTAAGTTCAGAAAAGTCAGCAGAAACATGGAAAATCAGACTTTGGAATCACACAGACTAGACAAGGTATAGTTTTCTCATCTGTAAAATGGGGATGATGATGACAGAATTGATAAGAGTTATAAATAATATAAGATACATCAGATCTGGCATGTAGCAGACAGTCAATAAAAGTTCTTTTCTGCCTCTTCTCCCCTTTTCCCCCTCCCTGAGCAGGAGCCATCACCCCCGGGGTCAGTTTGGCCCCAGCTCTGGCTCAAAGCATGCTGCTCCACTCTGAAGTTCCTGGCTGAGGGTCCATTCTCTGGATCTTGAGGCAGAAGCTGCTGCAAGGGCCTCAGGGTAATTAATGCTCTTGCTGAACCAGTAGGAAAAAAAAAAGTCATTATCTCAAGAAACCCAAGGGACAAAAAGAGTTGAGGAACAATGGGCTTGTTAGGTGCAGACAGGGCGAGCACCTAGGATCTCAATATCCAATTCCATACCCTTTCCATGACACTTTCAAGTTCTCTTACTACCTTCTTACTCCAGATCCTTCTCCCTGCCCTGGTTGAGGTAAGGAGATGGTCTGCCCTGCAGCTGGACCTTTCATTTTCTGCAGATATTGTATCCTAGGGAAAAGTCATGGTCCCCAGGGCAGGAGGCCTGCTCCTTTCAGGTGGTCCCTGGGCCTGGGCAGGCTGGGGGATGGGCTCCCCTTGCTGGACAGTGAGTCACTCTCTGGTACAGCCTCTGCCCCGTTAAACTCAAAGCTCAGCATGTGCAGAGAGTTGCGTGGGTACATGTGTAGGCTGGGAGTAGCAGGCAGAGACTGAGGAAGTGGCTGATGTGGCTGGCTCAGACTGATTAGCTATATGTCCATTCCCTGCAGAATCTCTGCTCTGCCATTTCCTCTTGCCTCTCCAGCTCATCAAGCCCAGTGAGTCAGCTTCTACTGCAGTGGGATCTACAGAAGGGCCAGGCAGGCTCCACTCTTTGGAGTGTCACATTGCGTGGCCCTGGTTTACTGTGGTGATAAATAAGCCCTTTCACCTCTATGGATTAGAAAATCTTCCTCAGTAGAGCCTACACTGTGGCTGGGAACGAGGTGGGAAAGGGATTACCATCCTTATTTCCAATGATGAGGCTCAGAAAGGCCAAGTGACTGGTGTAACCCAAGTGCTTCCAAGCCTTGTGCTTCCTCCACTCTGTTACACTGCCTTCTTGGTTTATGGCTTTCTTGAGTTGGCCCAGAAACCCCTTTGAACCAACTCTCCCAGGCCAGCTCGCAGAATCCAAGGGTCGGGCAGCTGCCCAGGGCAAAAGAAAGAGCTGGCACAGAAAGGCACCAAAAGCCTCTTCCTGGATAGAAGCCCAGTGGTCCCAGGCCTCCTGCCACTTTGCTGGCAAGGTCTCTGACCTCTGTGGGGCCTGACTGCTGGAACAGGATGAGAAACTCACTCCCATGGCTCCTTCTTGGGTGGGTGGACCCCACAGTCTTCAGAGGCTTAGGAGGTGCTGAGCCTTACCCAGTGAGCATCTACATGACTGGCTCTTTTCCCAGTAGAATTCAATTGGGTTCTATCAAGAGAATGAGGCTCCAAACTGGCACAGCCCAATGTTGGACACTGGCTCCGGTGGACATCACTAAGCAGTGCAGGAAGAGAAGAAATGCTTTGGTCTCAATGAGATGTATCAGCAGAAGGTCCCAGGGAAGTGGAGAGAAAATACGCATAGAAAGGAGAAGCAGCCATTTCACAGGGAAGAGCCATTTGTCAAGGCCCAGAGATGGGAACAAAAGGCCAGCCTGAGGGTTGGCTTTTCCTTTGGCAGGCATGTGACCTCTGGTCCCGTCCCGCCAAGGCAGGACCCTTTCCCGGCAGCCAATCCAAATCTGCTGAGTGGGCACAGTGGCCTCTGAAGTGGAGATGTAATCTTTGCTCCCACTGTAGCAGGCAGCACATGCTCATGTGCATCCTCCCAAGGACCCTGGGAGGGAAATGTTGCTAAGCTCGTTTTACCAGACAAGGAACTGCAAGAGGCTTCTGGAGGCTCTGAATCTGAACCTCAGCTCCAGGGGAAAAACAAGCAGGATGACAGCAGGACCCTTGGGCTGGGACAAGTGAGGCTGCTGTTTAATGCCAGAAGAAGCGCAGCCTGCAGTCAGGGAGGATTATAACCACCAATACAGGCATGTCTGTGTTTCTCTAACAGAAGAGGGATTTCTAAGTACTGTAGTTTTATATGAACAGGACTGAGCTAAAGTCTAAGACCTGGGTTCTAATGCCAGCTCTGATATCAACCAGTTGAGTTATGAAAAGACACTCCTCTTGTGGCCACCTATAAATTATGGGAATCAGACTAGATAATGCCCATGTTCTAACAACTCTAAACACCCCGAATAATGACTGGAAGAGTCCCCAGCCTCACACCCCACTGGTGGTTAAGAGTATGGATTCTGGACACTTTGGTTCAGATATAAATTCTGCAATTTAGTAGCCAAATTGAATTTGGGCAAGTAGTTTAATTTTTCCATACTCGTTTCCTTATCCAGTGACAACGAGTATACCTACTTCATAAGGTTGTTATGAGCTTTCAGCAAGTTAACACATGAAAGGACCTGGCACACAGTATGTGTGTATCAGCCAGTCAGCAGTCAGCATTGGCACCCCATTCTTGTTTGTCTGAACCTACCGGAAACTGCAGGTCAGAAACGTGGTTTCAAATTGCCTATGCACACCGGTATGTACACAGCTGCTTTCCCCATGATTGTGCTGAGTGCCCTTCTCACAGTTTGGCCTTAAGACAGTATTAGGGTCTAATTCTGGGGCTCATCTTGGGGTGAGGATATTCCTGACAGGCCCCACACCAGGCTGAGGACAGAGGACAGGATCAAAGGTTGGATTTCCCACCTGGGAGCTTCTTTTCTTGCCTCTTTGGCAGGCCTCCTAGGGCAATGCCTCTGGCAAATGAGGATCCTCTGGTTTCCTACCAGATAGGTTTGGAGTCAGCACAGTTTACCCCTATAGTAATCCACAATCTCAACTCTCCTTGGGCCTAGCCAATCCTGGCAGACTTTTAGCCACTCTCTAAGCACCTGATTGAAGTTTTGGGTGGCAGAACAGATGTATGGAAGGCCTGCTGTGCCGTGTTCAGATTCTAACCAAGACGAGAGTCCTGAGATTGTGTCTCCTTTATAGCTAAGTGCTCAGCAAAAGCACCTGCAGGAAGGTACAGGCTCCAGGACACCACGCCTCTCCACGTGACACAGCTGATCAGGAAAACATAAAGCTCCACCAACTCTGCCCTCCCTTTGGGGAAGAGAGAACATTGTGATTGTCACATGTGTATGTATCTGTCTCCTTCACCTTAGAATGTGAGCATCTCAAGGACAGGGACCTTCTCTTGGTCACTTCTGTCTCTTTCCCTGAGCCTGGATGGTGTCTCACACACTCTAAGTACCTTATACCTGTCTGCTAAACTGAACTGAACACTTCTTTCTCAGACCTCTCTTCAGGAGTGTTTCTCCCATCACTGATGGAGTATGCTAGATACAAACACCTCAAAAATGGATAAGGCATGGCCCCTTCAAAAGGTGCACAGTCTCTCAAAGTGACTAACTCTCCCTGTGCCAGGGGCCTGGAGCACAGTCTGAGGGTGGGAAAGCTTCTGTTGGGAGTAACCACACCTGACTCCCCCTTGCTCTCTGGGTGGGAAGGACCCAGGTGGAAGTGAAGTGTGTCTGGGAAAGGGCCACTATCTGCTATTTTCCACATATACACTGGAATCAATTCTGAGAATGACCACACTCTGGGCACCAGGGCACTAAGAGGGTGAATTGAAGGGACAGGAAGACCTTGCCCTGAAGTGAAGGGCACAGAAAGAGATAGAGAGCTGCCAAAAGAAGGCGCTGTCTCCTGGGACTCCCAGCAAATTACAGACAGAAAGCTGTCTGTCCCTCAGTCTCATGGCAGTCTGGAGCCCTCAATCCCCAACCTCCTGAGGACTGTCCTCACTGTCCCACTAGTACCTCACCATCACATCAGAGCTGAACTGCTCAGTTGCCCTCCCTGTCTAGATTAATGACACTGTTCTCCCAGGCTAAAAGCCTGGAGTTATCATTGTCTCTTGATCCTGTGCATCGGGCCTACTGGCTTGCTTCTGTACCTTGTCTCTCCCACCAGTCCCTTCCAGTCCAGCCTCTCTGCCATCTCCTAGTTCACCTCATCACTACGCAGCAGCCTCAGAGTTGTTTTCCTTGCACCAAACTATTCTTCACGTTGACCACCAAGTTAATCATATTGTTTCCCTCCCCCGACCAACTACATCACTTCTAACATGTCATTCCTCTGCTCCATGACTCCCTCCAATTATGGGATAAAATCCCACACGTGGGAGCATTAAGTTTCTTGATGGTGTAGTGGTTAAGGCATTTGGCTGCTAACCCAAAAATCAGAGGTTCGAACCTATCAGATGCTCTGTGGAAGAATGATGGGGGCAGCCTGCTTCTGTAAAGATCTACAGCCTTGGAAACCCAATGGGGGTCACTAAGAGTCAAAATTCACTTGATGGCACTGAGTTTGGTTTTGGTTTGGGTTATAATCTGACTTAAATCTGGCCTTGGTCCCTGGCTCTATTTTACAGCAACGTAAGGAAATACAACCTAAGCTTTAAGGCCCTGTTCCAACCTCTTCTCCATGAGGCGCCCATGGGACACTCTCTACTCTGCCCCCGCAGCTCATCAGGCTCATTGGTCACTGGACCTGCACCGCCTCTATTGTAGTTCTTAGCTCATGTGCACTAATCTGGGAGCCTGTGTTCCTGGTTCACAGCTCGAGAAGGGCGGGGTTCAGGCGCAGATACCAATGTTAGGAGGGACTTGGAGAGAAACTGACCCAAACCTCGGGTTTAAAGGAGAGGAAACTGAGGCGAGAAGACGAGAAGTGACTCCCTGAGGTTAATCACATGCGACTCATAGCAACCCATCCTTGGGTTTCCAAGGTGGTATCTCTACAGAAGCAGATTGCCCAGTCTTCCTTCCGAGGAGTGGCTGGTGGGTTTGAACCACCATCCTTCTAGTTAGCAGTCAAATGCCTTAGGCACTACGCCACCAGAGCGCCTATTAATTACATTGTGTTGTTGGTGTTATGTGCCCTCGAGTCGGACCCCACTCACAGTGACCCCTCCTTGGGTTTCCGAGGCAGTATCACTACGGAAGTAGATTGCCCCATCTTCCTTCAGAGGAGTGGCTGGTGGGTTTGAACCGCGAGCCTTCTGGTTAGCAGTCAAGTGCCTTAGGCACTACGCTACCAGAGCTCCCCCATTAATTACATTAGCGAGTCAAAATCGGTGCTGGGCTAAAGCCGGGGTTCGTATCTCCCAGCCCAGAGCGCGGCCCATCTCATTTCCTCGGCCTCGGACTCTTTCGGTGGTAGGTCCATACTACGCATGAACAGATCCGAGAAACCGGGAGAGCCGGTGAAACGATGCTTTCATGGTTTTAGAGTTACTAAAACGAAGGACCAGGAGGGTGCGTGGGGGTCGCACGCGCAAGTTGCAGCGGGCCCAGCCAAGCCCCCTCTCCTCCCACGGCCGGGCCCAGACTCACTTTGCCGAGAGCGTGTTGATGGAGCCGGTGACGAGCATGAGCCCGGCTAAGAATAGCTGGTACTTGGTCCACGCCATGGCATCCGATGCGGGGTGTGCGAAGTAAACTGGACCCAGTGACCCCCGCGCTGGTTGGAATCTGCAATTCCCCACCCGATCACCCGGGGGTCTCTAGCTCAAGCGCTTCCGGGCGGGGTGTCACGTGATACAAGTGCCGGCCCCGCCCCACGCCGCCTCGCCCCGCCCCCTCGAGAGGGCGCCTTGCTCAGGCTCTGCCTTGCGGTGGTGGGCGAAGTACCGTGCCTAAACTATCTGGGGCAATTTGTCGCCAGGTCAGAGGGTAGAAGACGGGTGCCTAAGGTTGACTCTGAGTAGACACGAGCCATCGTTTCCCCTTTTGTAAAAGCGACTGATGAGACGATGCAATGAGGTGTAGATGTTAGAGCTTTCTTTGAAGCGTTCAGGGATTATTACTGGGAGACAGGCCCTTATGAGACGTTGAGCTGAAGGATGTCAGAGACATTAAAAAAAAAGGTGCATTGTGGTAATTTCCTCTTTACAGGGAACCAGGGATCCCAGCCCCACTGTTGCTGACATCTTTCAGAAAAGTGGAATTGGAACCTAATTCCATGTCCTATGGAGATAATTTTATAGCTGAAAAAATTATCAGTTAATGCTGAGTAGATTGCGACTCATGGTGACCCTATGTGTGTCAGAGTAGAACTGAACTCTACAGGGTTTTCAATGGCTGATTTTTTTTTTTTTAATAGTGATTTGGGTGAAAGTTTACAGAGAAAATTCACTTTCCATACAGCAGCTCACATACACTTAGTTTCATGACATTGATTACAATTTACAACAATGCAGCAGTGCCTCTCCCACTTTCTCCCCACAGCTGTCTCTTCCCTTGACCTTTCCTCCATGCACTCCTGCACCCTGAGCTGTCTCCCTGTGCATACACAGCCCTTCTATTCTCCCATGATTGTTCTCTTCAAGGAGTGTACCTACCCAGTGTAAATGTTCACCTCATATGCCTGTCTTTTGTTTGGTTGGAAGCCACAGGTGGTGGTTGTCGTTAGGTGCCGTCAAGTGGTGTCCAACTCATAGCGACCCTATGCACAGCAGAACGAAACACTACCTGGTCCGGTGCCAGCTCCATGATCCTTGCTATACTTGAGCCCATCATGGCAGCCACTGTGTCAATCCATCTCGTTGAGGACCTTCCCCTCTTTTGTTGACCCTCCACCTTACCAAGCATGACATCCTTCTCCAGGGAATGGTCCCTTCTGACAACATGACCAAAGTAGGTGAGACGAAGTCTGGCCATTCAGCTTCCAAGGAGCATTTTGGCTGTACTTCCTCCAGGATAGATCTATTAGTTCTTATAACAGTCCGCGGTACGTTCGGCATTCTTCGCCAGCACCACAACTCAAAAGCATCAATTCTTCTTTGGTTTTCCTTATTCATTGTCCAGCTCTCACATGCATACAAGGTGACTGAAAATATCACAGCCCTCGAGAGGGTGGCTTGCTCAGGCTCTGCGATGCAGTGGTGGGTGAAGTACGGTGCCTGCGCTCTACAAGACAATCTGTCACTGGGTCAGAGGGTAGAAGACGGGCACCTTGGTCCCTAAGGTTGACTGAGTAGACATGAGCCATCGTTTCCATGTTTGTAAAATTTGTCAATTTGAATAAAAGTGGGGCATCTGTTTGTGTCAGGCACACCTTAGTCCTCAAGGAGACATCTTGCTTCTCAGCACTTGAAAGAGGTCCCTTGCAGCCAACTTGCCCAGTGCTATACGTCATCTAATGTCCTGACTGCTGCTTCCATTGGCATTGATTGTAGAACCAAGCAATGTGAAGTCTTTGACAACTTCAATCTTCTCTCCATTTATCATGATGCTGCTTACAGGTCCAGTTGTGAGGAGTTTTGTTTTCTTTATATTGAGATGTAATCCATACCGCAGACTGTATTCTTCAATCTTCATCAGTAAGTGCCTCAAGTCATCCTCACTTTCAGCAAGCAAAGTTGTGTCATCAGCATAT
>NW_006921641.1:13389232-13390784 GCF_000298275.1 Orycteropus afer afer
TCAGCAAATGGAGGTCTCAAAAGCTTTACCTTATCCGTATCATTAAGGCTGGTTCTACTCTGATGATGCAGCTCTTTTCTGGTCCTATTTTGAGAGGCTTATCCTCGTTCACTGTATCGGACAATGTTTCTGGGCTATTCATAAAGTTGCACAGTAATGTGTCAGACAGTGTTTCTCCGCTATTCATAAGGTTTTCCCTGTCCAATTCATTGAGAAGTAGATGGCCTCCTCCTTCTTCCTAGTCTATGTCAGTCTGTAAGCTGTTGAAACCTGTGCACCATGTGCAACCCTGCTGGGTTTGAGATACCTGCGGCACAGCCTCAAGCCTCACAGCAACATGCCACCACGGTAGGACAAACTGACAGATAAATTTGTCTCCCTTAGCTGTGGGAGCTCTGGTAGCATAGTGCCTAAGGCACTTGACTGCTAACTAGAAGCCTCCCGGTTCAAACCCACCAGCCACTCCTCAGAAGGAAGATGGGACAATCTACTTCCATAGAGATACTGCCTCAGAAACCCAAGGAGGGGTCACTATGAGTCGGGTCCGACTCGACGGCACATAACAAAGACAACAACAAGCTGTTCAAAACCTCTCCACCTTTCCCTCCCTCCCCTTACATAGATTCCTGCCTCTTTCCCACATCTTGGGAGGGGTGTGGCTCGGGACCCCAGCCTTACCTGAAGTGGCAGGAGTGGATTCAATTCTATACCTGAAGGGCAGCTAGGGACCATAGTCTCCATAGTTCCATCAGGCTCTCTCAGACCAGCAAAGCTGGTCCCTTTTTTTAAAAAAATGATTCTGAGTTTTGTTCCACATTGTTCTCCCTCTCTATCCAGATCTCCTACTTAGATCCTCCTCAGAGTGGTTGACAGTGGTAGCCAGGCACCAACTAGTTCTTCTGGTCTCATAGTCATATAGGCTGAGAATCACATGGTGTACCAGTCACTTGGGCTAATTGTTTCCGTGAATCTTTGTTTTTCTTCATGTTTCTTTGTTCTGGATGAGGAGAGAACCATTGTTGCATCTAGATGGCCACTTGCAAACTTTTAAGATCCCAGTTGCTACTTGTCAAAGTAGGATGTGGAACAATGTTTTGTGTAGTATGTTATGCCAATTGAGCTTGATGTCCCCTGTGACTACGGTCCTGAGCCCTCAGGTCCAATTACTTGTTCCCTCTGAGTAGCTGGCTGTGCCCAAGAAGTGACTACAACCTTGTCCCTTGTCAGTCCTACTATATACCTGGGAATTCTTACAGAACATACCAATATACTTGTAGAAACATTGTCTGCCAACCCTATACATGGTCTTGGGCACAGTCCCACCTGCATAGACATACCTAATAGTTCAGCCTGTCCATCCATCTATCCACCTGTATATCCATGTTTGCCTTCACTGACAAGACAGTACTACAGTATATGCAAAAGGATTCATCTGTATCTCCCATGTACCTCTATGTCTTCCTGTTCCTGAATGCCATGGTGTTGATCACTCACATTTGGTACGTTGCTCTTCTCTTCACCCAACTCAGTACTTATCTCTACCTATCTAACA
>NW_006921641.1:13392487-13394000 GCF_000298275.1 Orycteropus afer afer
GATCATGTGGTTCTTCTCCTTTGTTTCATTTGCATGGTGGATGATATTGATTGTTTTTCTAATGTTGAACCATCCCTGAATACCTGATATGAACCCCACTTGGTCATAATGAATAATTTTCTTGATATGTTGTTGAAGTCTTTTGGCTAGGATTTTGTTGAAGATTTTTGCATGTATATTCATGAGGGATAATGGTCTGTAGTTTTCCTTTTGAGTGATGTCTTTGCCTGGTTTGGGTATCAAGGTTATGCTTGTTTCATAAAATGAGTTAGGGAGGATTCCATCCTTTTATATGTTTTAGAATAGTTTGTCAGTTTTAGTTTTAGAATAGATGTCAGTTTTAGTTTTAGAATAGATGTCAGTTCTTCTCTGAATGTTTGGTAGAATTCTGTGGTGAAACTGTCTGGGCCAGGACTTTTTTTGTTGGTAATTTTTTGATGACCTGTTTAGTTTCTTCTTTTGTTATGAATCTGTTCAAGTTTTCCACATCAGTCTGTGTTAGTTTAGGTAAGTGGTGTGTTTCTAGAAATCTGTCCATTTCCTCCAGAATTTCAAATTTGTTGGAATACAGTTCTTCATAGTATCCTGATATCCTTTTTATTTCAGTTGGTTTTGTTGTGATGTTGCCTATTTTGTTTCTTATTCATGTTATTTGTATTTTCTCCCTCTTTTCGTTTGTTAACTTTGCCAGTGGTTTGTCAATTTTATTGATCTTTTCAAAAAACCAACTTCTAGTCTTGCTGTTTTTTCTGTTGTCTTTCTATTTTCTGTTTCATTGATTTCTGCTTGAATATTTATTATTTCCTTACTTCTGGTCACTGTAGGCTTTTCTTTTCTTTTCTTTTCTTTTTTTTTAATTGTGATTTGGGTGAAGATTTACAGAGCAAATTCACTCTCCATACAGCAGTTCACATATACTTTGTCTCATGACATTGAGAACAGTTTACCATAATGTAACAGCTCCCCTCCCACACACTCCCCACAGTTACCTCCTTCCAGTGTCCATCCCTCCATGGGCTCCTGCCCCCTGAGCTGCCTCCCTGTGCATAAGCAGCCCTTCTTTCTCCCATGATTGATCTCTCCAAGGAGTGTATCTACCAGAGGTAAACGTTCAACTCATATGCCTATCCCCTGTTTGGCTGGAAACCACAGATGTGGCATCAATTCCAAACCTGAAGGGAGCTAAGGGCCATAGTCTCAGTGGTTTCACCTGGCTCTATCGGACCAGCAAACCTGGGCCCCCCTTTTTTTCCTCCAATGATTTTGAGTTTTGTTCCATGTTGTTCTCCCTCTTTATCAAGGATCTCCTACATAGATCTCCTTTCAAGTGGATGACAATGGTAGCCAAGCACCATCTAGTTCTGGTCTCATAGTCATATAGGCTGCAGAACAGATGGTGTACCACTCGCTAGGACTAATTGTTTCCATGAATTTTGGTTTTCTTCATTCTTCTTTGCTCTGGATGAGGAGAGACCCATCGTTGCATCTAGCTGGCAGCTTGCTAGCTTTTAAG
>NW_006921641.1:13413453-13422189 GCF_000298275.1 Orycteropus afer afer
TTTAAAGTGTTGACTTTGGCTTTTTCTTCTTTTTTGATGTGTGCACTTATTGTTACAAATTGGCCTCTGATCACTGCTTTTGCTGTGTCCCAAAGATTTTGGTATGTTGTATTTTCATTCTTGTTTGATTCAAGGAATTTTTCAGTTTCATTTTGATTTCTTCTCTTACCCAGTCTTTCTCAAGGAGGGTGTTGTTCAGTTTCCATGTGTTTACTCTTTTTCCATTGCTCTTCCTATTGTTGATTTCTGATTTGATAGCATTGTGATCTGAGAAGATGCTTTGCAGTATGTCAATGTTTTTAAATTTATTAAGGCTTGCTTTATGGCTTAACATATGGTCTATCATGGATAATGTTCCATGTGCACTGGAAAAGGATGTATATTGTGTTGTTGGGCGAAGTGCTCTGTAGATGTCTGTAAGTTCAAGTTGGTGGCTTGTATTGTTTAGCTCTTTTAGTCTTTGCTGAGCTTCTTTCCAGTTATTCTATCTTTCATTGAAAGTGGTGTATTAAAGTCTTCTACTATGACTGTGGAGTCATCTATTTGCCTTTTCAATTCTTTAATTAATTTAATTTAATTTTTAGTTGTGCTTTAGGTGCAAGTTTACAGAGCAGAGTTTGTTTTACATTCAACATACATGTACATTAGTTTCACTCCCCATTCACCATCCCCAACCCTAACCCAGTCTCCTCCCCTTCCTTCCCAGTAAAACTCTACCCCATGCCCCTCAAAGTCATGCATGCTTGTGTGTCCTGCATTTCAACTCATTTAAAGTCTGATTTATGTATTTTGGGGCTCTTTCATTGGGTCCATAGATATTTATTATGGTTATGTCTTCTCATTCAATTGATACTTTGATCATTATATAATGTCCTTTCTTGTCTCATATGGCGGTTTTTGTCTTAAAGTGAATTTTATCTGAAATTAACATTGCCACTCCTACTCTTATCTGGTTGCCATTTGCTTAATACATATTTTTTCAGCCTTTGATTTTTAGTCTGTTTTTGTCTTTGTTTCTAAGGTGTGTTATTTGTAGATAGCATATTGATGGGTTATGTTTTCTTATCCAGTCTGCAAGTCACCATCTCTTGAGTGGTGCATTTAATCCATTAGCATTCAGTGTAATTATCAACAAGTATGAATTGGTTGCTGTCATTTTGTTATGTGTTTTTTCATTGTGTTCTTGGTTTCTTTATTCCATATAATTTTCTGTGCTGAGTTCATTATGTTTATGAATCATATTATCATTTCCTTTGTTGGTATTGTTTTAGTATTTGCTAAATATTTGTGCTTGTCCTCTTTTTTATTGTGATGTGAAGGTTTATTATTTTTCTTTGAGGTTACCCTGTGATTTATAATTTTCTCCCCAAGTTTAGAACAGTCCATTCTATCTTGCAACTCTCTTGATTTCCTCACCATTTAGAAATTCTGTAACTACACTATTTTTCCACTCTTTTTGGTTTGTAGTTGTCCTCATTTGGCGATTGATGTCTCTGGTTCCCTGTTTACAATTTTTTAAGCTTATTTTACTTTGGATACTTCCATAGCTGTGTTGATTTCTGGGTTATGTCATCTTGTGTGTTAATGGTGGTTGTCGTTTGCTATTATTGGTTCTCTGTTCAAAGGACTCCCTTTAATATCTCTTGTAAGTTGGTCTGGTTTTAACAAATTCCCTTAATTTCTGCTTATCTGGAAATCTAATTTCACTATCATATTTGAGGGACAATTTTGGCAGATATATAATTCTTGGTTGGAAATTTTTCTGTTTCAGGGTTTTATATATACCATCCCATTGCCTTCTTGCTTATATGGTTTCTGCTGAGAAATCAGAGTTTATTCTTATTGGTTGTCCTTTGTAAGTAACTTTTCGTTTTTCATGTGCTGCTTTCATGATTCTTTCTTTGTCTTTGGTTTTAATGAGTTTGATGATGATATGTCTTGGGGATTTTCTTTTGTGGTCTATCCTGTTTGAGTTTTGTTGGACTTCCTGAATGGATATATTCTCATCTTTCATCGTATCAGGGAAATCCTCTTCCAACAAGTCTTGGACAATTTTCTCAGTGGTTTTATTTTTCTCTTCCTGTTCTGGGATTCCAATTACATGTAGGTTATTCCTTTTGATTGTATCCCACATGAACCTTAGGCTTTCTTCATATTGTTTTTATCTTTTTTCTGAATGATCCCTTTCCAAAGAAGTGTTCAGGTATTTGTCTTCAATCTCATTTAGTCTGTCTTCCATTGATTCAATTCTACTCTTTTGCCCCTTCAATGTGTTATCTATTCCTGAAAATTTAGTATTCATCTTCTGGATTTCTGTCTGTAGATTTTGTATCATTTCTAATTTTTCATCTATTTTGTCATTTTGTTCTTGTATTTTCTTCTGAAATTGTTCTAGGGTTTTGTCTCTGTTTTCCTTAATTTTGTCAGTGTTTCCCTTGATCTGTCTCTCAATCCTTTGGAGATAATTAAATATAATTCTTTTGAATTCCTTATCAGGGAGTTCCAATGCTGCTTCTTCCTCAGGGATGTGTTCTGGGTCTGTATCCTGCTCCCTTGTTTCTACCACTTTATCTTACTTCTTTGTGTGGACTGTGATGGTCTGTTGTCTCTGAGACCTTGTGACATTGTTGTTTTTTGATCTCTGTTAACTGTTTGTGAAGAGCAGTTAAGGATGAGTCAGGCTTTTCTTGGTGGTCATTTATCATTGGCTAGTTGATGGAGAAGGAAGTGGTGGCTCTCACTCAGTAAGTGAAGCTGCAGGAGGTGCGGGTGTAGTTATGTTGGATAGGGACTATTGCTGTCTCCCATTCAGTTAGACAAAAACAACAATCAAATAATCATCAAAAAGTAAAAGCAAGTGGGCAAAAAACAGACCATGTAAGCACACAGGAGCAATAACCTAAAAAAGAAAGAAAAAAAAAAAAAAAAAAAAACCCCACAATATCTGGGGAGAGGCAATAAGAGAAAAAAGGTAGAGTAGAAGAAAAAAAAATGGGAACCATGAACTGGGAAGAGAGAAAAAGCAGAAAACTAGAACTTGAGAATGGAAGAATAAAGAATAATAATAAAAAGGATAATAATAATAATATTATAATAATAATAATTTTAAAACAGGCAAAAACAAACTAAAAAAAAGGAAAAAAAAATGTAGGCAGGGCACTCAGGCTCCGTCTGAGCACACAGAGTGGGATGGAATTCTTGCCATCCTAAAAGGTGGGTAGGAGTGATGGATGGCTGCACCTCTGTTCACTGAGAGGGTGTGGGGTATAAAAGTAACAAGGGGAATATTGCACCTTTCCAGTCGTTGGTGTCCAGAATGTCCTTGTGGTTCCTGGCAAGAGAAGCCTATTCTTAAGTCTCTGGAATCTGGGAGAATACTGTCACTTTAGATATCCAAAATGATTGAATTGCTTGTAAACATTCAAAATGACTGTGCCCTCTGGACAGGCAAAAGACCACAGCTCAGCCCACCTTCCTCTTTGCTGCTTCCCCTTTTATTCACCAGCCACCAGTGCAGTCCTCCATGCAGCCACTGGCTAGCAGGGCCAATTTTTAGGTTAATTCTTAGGTCCTAACACCACTCTAAATTTTCTGTGCCATGAGGATTGCTGCCAGACCACAGCTCCTTATGTCTCCTTTTTTGGTACTTTTTTTCATACCAATTATTTCTATTAGTTGGAGTTTAATCCACTTCTATATCCTTCCCTTCAAAGCTCAGGGGTCCCGAATTATCTTCCGTATCTATGTTAATTGGTTCCCCTTTCCTCTGTTGAAGAGGGTCTGCCATCTTACCAGAACTCCCAATGGCTGATTTCTTGAAAGTACATCATCAAGCCTTTCTCTCAAGGACTCTGTGTTAGCAACCAAGGGTGTTGTTTGTACCACCCAGGGACTTGTAGCTAAAGAAATTCGATTGAGAGAAGCCAAGTGATTTGCTTATGGCCATGCTAGTGAGTGATATTGTGTATGTTTGCTCCTAGATTCTTTAGGCTCTTCTTCACAGCCATTCCATCAAGCTTTGTCCCACTGCTCCTTCAGGGACTCCCCCACATGCTGCTCAGAGGCATCCACAGCACAAAGACTGTTTCTAGGTTAATAGAGGATTTCTGGCTTTTAAAATTATACTCCTGGTTGTCAGGCCCCAGCTGCTAGCCCTCTTCTTCCGCAGGGTTCTAGTCTGCACTCCATGACAGTTCCACTTCAGACTGGAAGGCAAGGCCCTTTTGGGAAATGCTTCACACCCAGTAGGCATATTTCCCCTTTTACTGCAGCTCTTGTTAGTGGAGGTTGAGAGACAGGTCCTGGCCTGATTCCTCTTACTGGAGGAGCCTCTTACTTAAGCCTGCTTTGAACTTACAAAATAGTAAGTGTTGAATCAGAAAAACTCTCAAAGGACTGCGCCAGACCCTTTTATTCAAGGGAGACCTGACAGACAGTGTGCATATGAGGGTTACTGGATGTAGGGGGGTCACCAGATAGACAAGGAAAGGACTTTTCCCAGGGAGGGAATGGTATGTGTGTTGGCACAGAAGGATTAGCAAGCATGGATGTACTCTGGTACCCACAGACGGTCTAGGAACCTTCCCTCACTGGAGCCTGTGGGGAGATGAGAGACCCAGAAGGATGTTTCTTCTAAGTTTCTTCAATACTGTCACCAGTTTAGTGTGATTTATCCAAAAATAGTTACTTGAAACACTGGGGTCTGTAGAAATGAGTGAAATACAGCTTTTGCCCCAGGAAGCAGACCAGGACAGTCCATATGACCTGGGAGAGCCTTATCCCCACTAGAAGCACAATCCACAGGGAGATACTCAGTAGGTCTCTAAAGTAATTTCCCTACATGTATCAGGTCAAGGGAGCCATCTTGAAGTAAACATTACTAATGATCAGTAGTAGGGCCTTGTCTCAAGCCCAACATGATATCACTAGCAGTATAGTCTATGTCTGTGTCTATAACTACATCATAGAATGAATTTTAATTTATCATGATGTTCTGACCATTTATCAAACCACTGTCTCTGGAGCCCAGGAGACAGGAAGATTTATTGGCAAAGGTACATAGAGACCATTAAGTACCAGGCCCAGATCCAGGTACTGGCCCCAAAGATAAGTGAGACAAGACTCCTCAAGGGGCTCAGGATTTAATGGAAGAGAGGAGTGAGCACACCGTTAACTGCAGCAATATGAGAATGTGTTGAGGCATGAGACAGGGAATGTCAGTGACATCCAGAGATATCCTATATTAGATGCCCCATCTGTGTCAGTCCTGGGCCAGAAGCTTGACATCTGTGGCCTCAGTTGTCATAGTTGATTCACAGCTGGAGAACAGGGGTCATTCTGGCAGAAACAACCATGTGGTCACCTTGGTGGTGGTGGTGCCCTGGTGCTGAGAAGTGAACCACAATGAGGCCTCTAGGTCTCTGCTGATCTGGCTAGAAAGGGCTTTGAGAGTGAATACTAGAAATGACTTTAGTGCTCATAGGTAGCAGCATGCCCTAGGCTAATACATAGGGGCTTGTTGTGATTGTGTACTGTTGAGTGGATTCCAACTCACAACAGCTTTCTAGGACAGATAACTCATGCTCCATGGGTTTCCTAGGCTGTAATCCTAGGTTTCCTAGGAGCTCTGGTAGCATAGTGCCTAAGGTACTTGACTGCTAACCAGAAGGCTAGTGGTTCAAACCCATCAGCCACTCCTCAGAAGAAAGGTTGGGCAATCTACTTCTGTAGTGATACCACCTCAGAAACCCAAGGAGAAGTTGCTATGAGTCGGGGCCAACTTGACGGCACATAACAACAACAACAACAACAACAACAACTTCACCAGAGCAGTTTGCCAGGTCTTTTCTCCCACAGAGTTGCTGGTAGGTTTAAACCACTGACCTTCTGGTTAGCAGCTAAGTGCTTAATAATTGTGCCACCAGGGCCAGGAGATAGGGATTTTGAGAAAATCACAGAGGAATCATGATCGGTATTAATATAGCCTATGTTCATACAATAAGGTCCCTGGGTGGTACAGTTTGCAGTCAACTATTGGCCTAAAAGTTGGTGGTTAGAAACCATTCAGTGACAAGGTACATGTTGGTGTTAAGTGCTGTTAAGTTGGTTCTGACTCATAGTGATCCTATGTACAATAGAAAGAAGCACTGCCCAGTGCTGCCCCAATCTCACAATATTTGCTATGCTTGAGCCCATAGTTGCAGCCACTGTGTCAGTCTATCTCGTTGAAGGTCTTCCTCTTTTTCATTGACTATCTACTTTACCAAGCATGATATCCTTCTCTAGGGATCCTTCTGACAACATGACTAAAGCACATGAAACGAAGTCTGGCCATTCTTGCTTCTAAGGATTATTCTGGCTATACTCCTTCCAAGACAGATTGTAAATTCTTCTGGCAGTCCATGGTATTTTCAGTATTCTTTGACAACACCACAATTAAATGAATCAGTTCTTCTTCAGTCTTCCTTATTCATTGTCCAGCTTCACATACATATGAGGCAATTGAAAATACCATGGCTTGGGTAAGGCACGTTTTAGTCTTCAAAGTGACATCTTTGCTTCTAAACATTTTAAAGAGGTCTTTTGCACTAGACTTGCCCAGTGAAATGTGATGTCTGATTTCTTGATTGCTGCTTCTGTGAATGTTGATTGTGGAGCAAGTAAAATGAAATCCCTGTCAACTTCAATCTTTTCTGCATTTATCATACATTGCTTATTGGTCCAGTTGTGAGGATTTCTATTTTCTTTATGTTGAGGTATAATCCATGCTGAAGACTGTAGTCTTTGATCTTCATCAGTAAGTTCTTCAAGTCATTTCAGTTTCAGCAAACAAGGTTGTGTTGTCTGCATATCGCAGGTTGTCAATGAGTCTTCCTCCAATCCTGATGCCCCATTTTCCTTCATATAATCTAGTTTCTTGCATTATTTGCTCAGCATATAGGTTGAATAAGTATGGTGAAAGGATATAACCCTGACACACTCCCTTCCTGATTTTAAACCTTCCAGTATCCCCTTGTTCTGTTTAAATGACCGCCTCGTGGTCTGTGTATAGGTTCCTCATGAGCACAGTTAAATGTTCTGGAATTCCCATTCTTCTCAATATTATTCATAATTTGTTATCATCTACACAATTGAATGCTTTTGCATAATCAATAAAACACAAATAAACATCTTTCTGGTATTCTTTACTCTGAGCCAAGATCCATCTGACATCAGCAATAATACATGTCGTTCCACACTCTCTTCTGAATCTGGCTTGAATTCCTGGCAATTCCCTGTCAATATACCGCTGCAACCATTTTTGAATTATCTTCAGCAAAATTTTACTTGCGTGTGATATTAATGATATGATTTGATCATTTCCACATTCTGTGGAATCACCTTTCTTTGGAATGGGCACAAATATGGATCTTTTTCAGTCAGTCGGCCAGGTAGCTGTCTTCCAAATTTCTTAGCATAAACAAGTGAGGGCCTCCAGTGCTGTATCCATTTGTTGAAACATCCAGTGGGTATTCCACCAATTCCTGGAGCTTTTTTTTTTTTTTTTTTTCCAATTCCTTCAGTGCAGCTTGGATTTCTTCCTTTAGTAGCATTGGTTCTTGATCATATGCTGTCCTGAAAGGGTTGAACATCAACCAATTTTTTTTGGTGCAGTGACTGTATATTCCTTTCATCTTCTTTTTGATACTTCCTGCATCAATCATTCAATATTTTGCCTTAGAATCCTTCAATATTTCAGCTCAAGGCTTCAATTTTTTCTTTAGTTATTTCAGCTTGAGAAATGCCAAGTGTGTTCTTCCCTTTTGGTTTTCTAATTCCAGTTCATTGCACATTTCATTATAATACTTTACTTTGTCTTCTCAAGTTGCCCCTTGAAATCTGTTCAGCTCTTTTATTTCATAATTTCTTCCATTTGCTTTAGCTACTCTCCATTCAAGAGCAAGTTTCAGAGTCTCTTCTGACATCCATTTTAGTCTTTTCTTTCTTTCCTGTTTTTTTAATGACCTTTTGTATATGTTCTTAATGTCATCCCACAACTTATCTGGTCTTTAGTCATTGGTGTTCAATGAGTCAAGTCTGTTCTTCAGATGGTCTCTAAATTCAAGTGGTATATAATCAAAGTCGTATTTTGGCCTTGTGGACTTGTTTCAATTATCTTCAGCTTCAGCTTGAATTTGCATATGAGCAATTAATGATCTGTTCCACTGTCAGCTCCTGGCCTTGGTGTTGCAAAATTTTGTCATGTGGTCTCTGGCATCGTTTCTGTCACCCAGGCCATATTCTCCAACTACCAATGCTTCTTCTTTGTTTACAAGTTTTGCATTCCAATCACCAGTAATTATTGATACATCTTGATTGGATGTTTGATCAATTACAGACTGCAGATATTGGCAAAAATCTTCAATTTCTTCATCTTTGGCTTTAGTGGTTGGTGTGCTCTTCCTTGTAGAGTTGTGGACAAGATACCTAGGCTCTGTGAAATTCTATTGTTTGATCAAATTCAGGGCTATAGCTCATTTACGAAGCTCTGGTGTCGCAGTCGTTAAGGCATTTGGCTGCTAATCAAAAGGTCAGCAGTTCCAATCCACTAGCTACTCCACGGGAGAAAGATGAGGCAATCTGCTTTTGTAAAGGCTACAGCCTTGGAATCCACACAATCAAATGCCTTTGCATAGTCAATAAAACACAAGTAAACATCTTTCTGGTATTCTTTGCCTTGAGCCAAGATCCATCTGA
>NW_006921641.1:13424134-13451999 GCF_000298275.1 Orycteropus afer afer
GTGGGGCTGGCGCGGGATCGGGCAGTGTTTCGTTCTGCTGTGCATGGGGTCGGTATGAGTCGGAAACGACTCGACAGCACTTAACAACAACAACAACAACAACAGCCTTGGAAACGCTATGGATCAGTTCTACTTTGTCCTGTAATGTCACTATGTGTTGGAGTTGACTCAATGGCAGTGGGGTTGGGTTTGTTTTTCTCCTTTCCTTCCCCCATTTTCTGTCTCTTCCTTCCTTTTCTGCTTTTCATTGTCTTTTCTAATTGGCCATGATAGATGGTATTTTTATTTATTTATTTATTTTATAGCACTTTTTGTATGTCAGATACATATTTAGTCCACAGTTTTGGAAGCCCTGATTTCCTGGGTTCAGTAATGTCTGTAAACCAATGCAAGTGACTACAATTGGTATTTGTCCTCTGGAATTCCTGGACAGATCTGGTGTTCCTGTGGACTTGGCCCAGGGAAGCCAGGAGAACTTCAGTTGGTGGCTGATAATGTTGTTGTTATGTGCCATCGAGTCGGACCCGACTCACAGTGACCCCTCCTTGGGTTTCCGAGGTGGTATCACTATGGACTTACATTGCCCAACCTTTCTTCTCAGGGGTGGCTGGTGGGTTTGAATCACCAGCCTTCTGGTTAGCAGTCAAGTGCCTTAGGCACTATGCCACCAGAGCTCCCAGCTCCCAGATAGGTGGGGTGAAATGTGGCAAGGAAGCTTGGGGAGGAGTCTTCACTTCTCAGTCTTTAGTTTTTTGGTTTGGTTTAGAAGGTCAAAGATGGGCCAACCTTTTTTCATGCCGTGATCCTGGGTGGCCAGAGGAGGTGGTCATCATGGCTGTTGCCTAATTGCTCAGATGTCCTCATTGCAGCTGTTGTGAGATCATGGCTGTTCCCATAGAGGTTCAGAGAGGAACGATGGGCTGGATGTTAAAAACATCTTCTTGTGATTTGCATAAGAACTTGACAGAGTTTTTGAGCTTTTTCTTCCAGAGTCAGGGACATTTTGAACAAATTTGCATGATACCTTCAAAGAGCCTCTAATTTCCAGAGTCAAATAAAATGCATCACTGCAAAGCCCTGCATTTATATTCAAAGCTTGCTACCAGACCGTGGTTTGTCTGAAAGATTTAATTTTTTCCAATCAATTTAATCATGTTCTGGATTAGGAGAGTTACTTTACCCTGGGAAGGACAGAGATTGGAAAGAAAGCCTCATTTCATTCTCAGCAGGGACCCCTAAAACTCCTAGACAGGCCTGGGATTTCTTACAAGTATCTGTCTGCTGTATATCCTTGGGCCACTTCCCTCCTGTGCAGTTTGTTCCTGATTAGAATGTGATCTCCTCAGGAAGGGACTGGGTGTCTCATCTCTCCTGGGTGGTCTAGCATGAAGTGCAGCCACCTGAGGCTGTGGCAGGAGGCCTAGGAGGAAGAGCACGAGTCAGGTCCTGGCTGTCACCTGGAGGAGAAAAGGAGACATCATGGGAAGCAGGGCTGACAGGAATGTGGACCATCTGCATTGACTGAGAGGTGGCTAGGAGCTCACCAGCATGTCTAGCTGACTTGCTGACTTTATGGCTGGTTTCTATGGTGACCAGAGATGATTAGATTAGGAATCACCTGTTCCTCCCAGCTTTATGCCCTCATAAAGTCATTCTTAGTCCTTCTTTTCTTTATCTTCTTTGGGCCCTATTCTCAGCACTGTTCCCTGCCCAGGTTAACTGCATCCTGGAAGCTGGTGTTTGGTTTGATCTTCTGGGAACAATATCAAGTCAGATTCAGATAGAACACAGGACTCCTAGTTAAATTTAATTTCAGTTAAACAATAAATGCTTTTTTTTTTAAGTATAAATATGTCCCATATATTTCCATGAGACATACTTATACTTAAAAAAAATTAATCATTCTTTGTTTATCTGAAATTCAAATGTAATTGGGCACCAGTTAGTTTCCACACTAGGAGACTAGGGAGAAAGGCCACCAATCTGCTTCCAAAAATCAGCCAACAAAATGACTACAGATCATGGCAATCCAGTCCCCAACTGCTCATGTGGATGACACAGGAACGGAAAGCATTGTGTTCCACTGTGGACGGGGTGCCAACTCAACAGCAGCTAACAATAACCAAATTGGCAGCCAATTCAGTGCCTCACCCAGAGAGGGTGAGCCACGAAGGTGTCTGAATTGACTTGGTATGTCTCAGGCAAATATTTCCCTTTGAATATGCTATTGACTAAGTTCTTGATGGGAGCTCTGGTGGTGTAGTGCCTAAGGCACTTGACTGCTAACCAGAAGGTTGGCAGTTCAAACCCACCAGCCACTCCTCTGAAGGAAGATTGGGTGATCTACTTCCATAGTGATATGGCATCAGAAACCCAAGGAGGAGTCGCTGTGAGTCAGAGATGACTCAATGGCACATAACAACAACAACAAGTTCTTGATATTTTTCCCTCTGACTCTTAAGCCTCCAGGTTGAGACTAGCCCCTTTGGACGTGGGCTTCACACTCAGGGGAACTTCCAGAATCTTGTGCTTAACACCTTTCTGATTGGGAGTATGGGAGATAATTGACTCCAGCAGGCTGGGACTGGGCACCTAGGGAGATTCCAAGGCACAGACAGACTTGAGAACCCTTCCCCTCTTAAAGTTTGCATACAGTGTCGGGGCTCTTCCAGACCCCTGAAGCCCAGGTATGAATCCCCCATGAAGGAACTTCTCATCTAGTCCAATCCCTTTGCTTTTCAGATTAGGAAACCCAGGCCCAGATAGGAAGTAGAGACTTGGCCAAGGTCAATCGTGAGTGACTAGGGAGCTGGTTGACTACATTTATTTTATTTGGGTTCAGCTTTTATTAATTTAGGTTAAACCTGCTAGTAATAAGAAAATTCTCTGTCCCAACAAATGTTTAATCACATTTTAAATGCAACTTGTGAGCAAACTAACTGTGAAAAGATATTTTTGAAATATTTTGGAGAAACTAAACATAACCTTGATAATAAGGAGTTATTACTAATTTTGTTGATTATTGTGTTAGTTTCCTGTTGCTGCTGTAACCAATTATCACAATTAATGGTTTTAAAACAACAGAAATTTATTCTCGTATTATTCTAGAGGTCAGAAGCCTAAAATGGGTCTTCTAGGACTAATTAATATCTGCAGAGCTGCATTCCTTCTGGAGGCTTTAGGGGAAAATTCATTTCTTTGTCTTTTCCAGCTTCTAGAGGCTGCTCACATTCCTTGGTTTCATGGCCCTATATCACTTTGATCTCTGCTTCCGTGATCACATCTTCTGATTCGGAACCTCTTGTCTTCCTCTTACATGGATCCTTGTGATTACAGGGGGCCCACCTAGATATCCAGAATAATCTCTTCATCTCCAGATCCTTAACTTAATCACATCAACAAAGTCCCTTTTACCATATAAGGTAACATATTCACAGTTTCCAGGAATTAGAACATGGACGTCTTTGGGGAGAGGGTCCATTATTTTGCCTGCCACAGTTGTGAGAGAGGTGTCATGATTACATGGAAAAATCCTGACCTGTTAGTAACTGGAGTAATTACAGGTGAAACAATTTGCTTTAAAATAGTGTTAAGAAAAAAGAGACAAGAATGAATGGCAGAACATTGATGGTTGTTGAAGCTAAGTTATGGATACATGGAGGCTTGTTGTGCTATATTCTCTACTCTTTTTTTCATGTTTGAAGTTTCTCATAATAAAAAGTTAACCCTGCAATCTTTATAGTACTGGCACATGAATAGATAGATGACTGTCTTGGTTCTCTAGTGCTGCTATAACAGAAATACCACAGGCAGATGGCTTAATAATCAGGAATTTATTCTTTTACAGTTGAGGAGGCTAGAAGTTCAAATTCAGAGTGCCAACTTTAAGGGATGGGTGAAGGCTCCTCCACCTTGGGCTTCAGCTCTGCCTCTTATTCTGGGTCCACTGGAGCTGGAGGCATCTCCTAACTCAGACAGCTGCTGGCTGCTGAGGCTGATGAACCCAAGGCCAGCAGGTAAAATGGCACAATCCCCAGATCAGCAGGGAACATGGCAGACACTGGTTCAAGTCCAGGAATAATCCCAAGATTGGCAGGCAGCATGGAAGGCTACTGAGATGAAGACTCAGCCAAGTGCAGGATCCAGATGTGCCAGAAGCTAGGACCTTTCTCAAAGCTTCTTCTTATATATTGGAAGCAGGCCATACCTTGAATGTAACTAGTTAGCTGCTTATAGTAGATTCTACCATGGAGGTGATTATAATCTCATTGTGGGTAATAACTACATCCAGCTGCCTAGCCACTCAAAATCATGGCCTAGGCAAGTTGACATACAACCTTAACCACAATGAGTAAATGGAAAAGAAAAAAAAGTCAAGAAATACACTCAAGTATATATAGAAATTTAGTAAATAAAAATGTGCGATTTCAAATCAGTTGGGGTTATTTAATGGCATTGGGACAATTGATAGCTATCTGGAAAAAATAAATTTGGATTCCTACCTCTCATCTTACACCAAAATAAGTTGTAGTTGAATAAAAGATCTGGCTGGAAGAAAAAGTAAACCATAAAATTACTAGAAGAAACATGAGTGAACCATTTAAAAAATTGTAATAGTTCTGGAGACGAGAAGGCCTTTCTGTGAATGATACAGAAACTTGCTTGGGAAGAAAAGCATAAATGAAACCAAAAGCAAATGACAATCTGAAAAATATTTGCAACTCACATCTCAAAAGTCAGATTTTCTTTGCAAATAAAGAGGTTTTGAAAATCAGTAAGATAACCATTTCTCCAAAGGTATACTAGTAGTTAATAGGTACATGAAAAAATGCTCAATATTATTTATTAGCCATTATGAGGAATGCAAATCAAATCCACAGTGAGATACCACTTCACAACTGCTAAAATGGCTGTAATAAAAAAAGAAGATAATAATAAGCATTGATGAAGCTGTGGAACAATTGGAACCTTGCTGGTGAGAATATAAAATTGTGGAAGCCTTGCTGCTTTTCCTTGTGCCCTCTAAATGAACCTTGTGCTCAGGACAGGAAGTGTGGGATATGAAAGTGCACTGACTCCCTTTTCTGAAGCATCTTGACCCAAAACACATCCTGTAGCAGCTGGTGGCCTATCGCACATTCCTCTCCTCTTGCCTTGAGCTGTTGTTGCTAATTGCCATAGAGTCAGTTCCAACTCAGGTGCCTTTATGTGTGACAGAACTAAATGTTGCCAGTCCTGCACCACCTCCATAATCTTTGATATGTTTGAGCTCTTTGTTAGGCTGTTGTGTCAATCCCTTTCATTGCAGGTTTCCACTGACCATTTACTAAGAAGTCCTGTTGTTGTTGTTAGGTGCTGTCCAATTGGTTCCAACTCATAGTGTCCCCACGTACAACAGAATGAAACACTGCCCAGTCCTGCACCATCCTAACTATCGGTGCTATGCTTGAATCCATTGTCACAGCCACTGTGTCAATTCATCTCATTGAGGGTCTTCCCCTTTTTTGCTGACTCTCTACTTTACTTAACATGATAATCTCCAGGGTTTGGTCCCTTCTGACAATATGACTCTCTTGGTTCTCTAGTGCTATATAACAGGAAAATCACAAGTGGATGGTTTTAGCACACAGAGATTTATTCTCTTACAATTAAGGAGGCTAAGTAGCAAATTCAGAGTGCTGACTTTAGGGGCTGGGCAAAAGCCCCTCTTGACCTTGGGCTTCACCTCTGCCTCTAGTTTGTGGCCCACTGGAGCTGGAGGCTTCTTTCTGACTCACGCAGCAATTGGCTTGGACAGGTAAAATGTCACAATCCCAAGATTGGCAGACAACACAGCAGGCCACTGGTTCAAGTCCAGAAACTGAAGATGAAGACTTGGCCAAAATCAGGATCCAAAATGTGCCAAAAAACTCAAGACATTTCTCAAAACTTCCTCACATATACTGGAAGCTGGCCACACCCTGAAGGCAACTAATTAGCTGCTCACAGCAGATTCCACTGTGGAGATGATTACAATCTCATCATGGGGAATAACTGCATCCAGCTGTGGGGCACTCAAAACCAAGGCCCAGCCAACTTGATATACAACCTTAACTACCACGATGACTGAAATACAAGACATGAAGTCTGACCATTCTCACTTCTAAGGAGCATTCTGGCTGTATTTCCTCTAAAGCGGGTTTATTCGTTCTTCTAGCAGTCCATAGTATATTCATTTTTCTTCACCAACACCATGATTCAAACACACCAATTCTTCTATGGTCTTCCTTATTCATTGTCCAGCTCTTACATGCATGTGAGGTTATCGAAAAGACAATGGCTTGGGTCAGGCACATCTTAGTCTTCAAAATGACATCTTTGCTCTTAAACACTTTAAAGAGGTCTTTTGCAGCAGATTTGCCCAATGCAATATGTCATTTAATTTCTTTTTTTTTTTTTTTTTTAAATTGGGATTTGAGTGAAAGTTTACAGAGGGAATTCATTTTGCATACAACAGTTTATGCACATTTTCTTTCATGACATTGATTGTAATCCTCATAATGTAACAGCTCTCTTCCTACTTCCTCCCTGTGGGTACCTTTTCACTGTGTCCTTTCGTATGCATTCCTGCCCTCTGAGCTATCTTGCTGTGCAAATATTGCCCTTCTGGTCTCCCATAGTTGATTGTTCTAAGAAGTGTATTTAGCTGGTGTGGTAGTTATGTTTGTGTATCAACTTGGCTGGGGCTGGTTGAGTGGCTGGGCAGCTGGTGGCAGTTATTCCCCATGATGAGACTGGCAATCAACTCCATGGTGGGATCTACCACAAGCAGCTGAGTACCTGCCTTTGGGATGTGGTCTACTTCCTGTACATGAGAAGGAGGCTTGGGAATGGTCTCTAGCTTGAGGCACGCTTGAACCCTGCATGTAGCCGTGTCATTGTTCAGCAGTCTACCATGCTCTGCCGAGCTGGGGACATACAATGCACTTGAATTAATAGCCTGCCATGTGGTTTGATAACATCTGGACTGTGCCTTTTTGTTTGTCAACCTTGGGCTTGGCAGCCTCAGCAGCTAACAGCTGTCTGAGTGAAGAAAAGCCTCTAGCTTCAGTGGGCTGGGAGCTGGAGGCAGAGCTGAAGCCCAAGGCTGAGGGGCTTTCACTCAGCTCCTAGAGCTTGGCACTTTGAACTTGGACTTAAAGCCTCCAAACTATGAGAGAATAAACTCCTGTTTGTTCAGCCATCTCATTTGTGGTATATTCTTGTCAGAACAGCACTAGGTAACCAGAACAGCTGGTGTAAATGTTCACCTTGTATGCGTCTCTTGTTTGCCTGGAAGCCACAGGAGTGAGTTCAATTCCAGGTCCAGAGTGACTAGGGACTCTAGTCTTGGGGGTTGGGAGCTCTGGTGGCATAATGCCTAAGGCATTTGACTGCTAACCAGAAGGCTGGTGGTTCAAACCCACCAGCCACTCCTGGGAAGGAAGATTGGGCAACCTACTTCCATAGAGATACTGCCTCGGAAACCTAAGGAGGGGTCACTATGAGTCGAATTTGACTTGAGGGCAGTGAGTTTAGTTTTGGTTTTGGTATCAAACCAGTAAGCCTGATTATTTTTTTAGGATTTTGAGTTTTGTTCCACATTTTCTCCCACTCTACCCAGGATTCCTACACTGATCCCTTTCTGAGTGGTTGATGGTGGTAGTTGGGCACTATCTAGTTTTTCTGGTCTCAGGGTCATGTAGGCTGAAGTTTGCATGGCTACTAGTCCCTAGGACTAATGGTTTCCATGAATCTTTGATTTTCATCCCTCTTTGCTCTGGACAAGGAAACACCAATTGTTGCATCTTAGATGGCTGCTTGCAAGCTTTTAAGACCAGTCACTGCTCGTCAAAGTGGGATGTAGAGCAATGTTTTTGTGTACTGTGTTGTGTTGTTGTTGTTGTTATGTGCCATCGAGTTGGACCTGACTTATAGCAACCCCTCTTGGGTTTCTGAGGCAGTATCACTACGGAAGTAGATTGCCCCATCTTCCTTCCGAGGAGTGGCTGGTGGGTTTGAACTGCCAGCCTTCTGGTTAGCAGTCAAGTGCCTTAGGCACTATGCTACCAGAGCTGTGTACTATGTTATGCCAATTGATCTCGATGTCCATTGAGACCAAAGTCCCAAGCCTGTGGGCCCAGTGACTCACTCCCTCAGGGTATTTGGCTGTGGCTAAGACGCTATCGTAACTTTGCCCCCTGTTAGCTCTATTATATATACGGACATTTTTATAGCACATACAAATGCATACATAGAAATATTGTCTGCCAAACTTATATATGGTCATGGGTATATTCTCTTTTGCCTAGACATTCCTGATCATTTAGCTAGTCTACCTATGTATCTACCCATAGATTAATGTTTGCTATTACTGATAATGCAGTACTGTGTACGTAAAAGTGTTTATCTTTGTTATCTGTGCCTCTTGTATACCTCTCTGTGTCTTCCTTTTCCTTAGTGTTATTGTGTTAGTCATTTGCTTTTGGTATATTGCCTTTCCCTTCACCCAAATCAATACTTGTCTCTTACCTATGTAGCAATTTTCCCTTTCCTCCTCTCCCATCCCTGGTAACCACCAAAGAAAATTTCCTCCCATATGTAAACCTTTCCTTGACTTTTTACAATAGTGGACTAATAAAATATTTGTCCTTCTGTGATTGACTTATTTCACTCAGCATAATGTCCTCCAAGTTCATACACGTTAGGAGATGTTTCACAGATTCTTCATTATTCTTTAGTGTTGCATAATATTCCATTGTGTGTATGTACCATAGTTTGGTTATCCATTCTTCTGTTGATGGGCACCTAGGTTGTTTCCACATTTTTGCTATTGTAAATAGTGCTGTGATGAATATGGATGTGCATATATCTGTTCTTGTCCTGGCTCTCACTTCTTTAGGATATAAACCTAGTAATGGGATTGCTGGATCGAATGATATTTCTATTTCCAACTTTTTAAGGAGTCGCCATACCTTTTCCACAGTGGTTGTATCATTTGACAGTCCCACCAGCAGTGTATGAGAGTCCCAATCTCTCCACATCCTCGCCAGCATTTATTATTTTCTGTATTATTGAACTTTGCTGTTATTGCTGGGGTAAGATGGTATCTCGTTGTTTTGACTTGTATCTCTCTGATGGTTAATGATTGCAAATATTTCTTGATGTGTTTGTTGGCCACCTGAATATCTTCTTTGGTGAAGTGTCTGTCATTAAATTTCTTGACTGTTGCTTCCATGGGTGTTGATTGTTGATTCAAGCCGGATGGAATCCTTGATAACAGCAATTTTTTTTCTCCATTTATCATGATGTCTGTTGGTTCAGTTATGAGGATTTTTATTTTTATTTTTTTATGTTCAGTAAGTACTTCAAGTCATCTTCATCTTGGCAAGCAAGGTTGTATGATCTGCATATCACAGCTTGTTAATGAGTCTTTCTCCAGTCTTAATGCCATGTTCTTCTTCATATAGTCCATCTTCTGAGATTGTTTGTTCAACATACAGATTGAATAAGTAAAGTTAAAGATACAACCCTGACACATACCTTTTCCAATCCTCAACCAGGCAGTATCCCCTTGTTCTGTTTGAACAACTGCTTCTTGATCCATGTACTGATTCTGCATGAACACAATTAAGTGTTCTGGAATTCTCTTTCTTTGTCATATTATCCATAATCTATAATGATCTATACAGTTGAATGTCTTCTAGTAGTCAATAAAACACAGGCAAACATCTTTCTGCCATTCTCTGCCATCTGCAATGATATCCCTCATTCTACATCCTCTTTTGAATCCAGCTTGAAATTTTGGCAGTTCTCTGTTGATGTACAGCTGCAGTAGTTTTTGGATTACCTTTGGCAAAATTTAATGTTACATAGCATGTAACATTAATGACATTATTCCATGATTTTTTGCTTTCTGTTTGATCAGCTTTCTTTGAAATGGACATAAATATGGATCTTCTCCGGTCAGTTGGTCAGGTAGCTGTCTTCCAAATTTCTTGACAGAGATGAGTGAGTGCTTCCAGTGTTGCATCTGTTTGTTGAAGCATCTCAATTGGTATTCCATCAGTCCACCAGTTCCTGGAAGCTTGTTTTTCATCAAAGTCTTCAGTGCAGCTTGAACCGCTTCCTTTAGTACCAGTGGTTCTTGGGCATATGCTACCTCCTGAAATTGTTGAACGTTGATCAGTTCTTTTTGATATAGTGACCGTGTGTATTCCTTTCACCTTCTTTTGATGCTTCCTGCATCATTCATTTCTTAATCCACAGAACACTTCATTAATGAAACTCAAGGCTTGCATTTTCTCTCCAGTTCTTTCAGCTTCAGAAATACAAATCATGCTCTTCCTTTTTGGTTTTCTGACTCCAGGTCTTTACACATTTCATTATAATATTTTATTTTGTCTTCTTAAGGCCTTTGAAGTCTTTGTTCAGTTCTTTCATCATTTTTTCACTTTAGCTACTCTGAGCTTAATAGCTTAATAGCATTTTTCTAAAGAGTCTCTTCTGACATCTGTTTTTGTATTTTCTTTATTACCAGTCTTTTTAAATGACTTTTTGCTTTCTTCCTGTGTGATGTCCTTGATGTCTTCCACAACTCTTCTGGTCTTCAGTGTTCAGCATGCAAATTTATTCTTGAGATGGTCTCTAATTTCTGGTGGGCTGTATTCAAGGCTATACTTTGGCTCTTGGGGATTTGCTTAATTTTTCTTTAGCTTCAACTTAAATTTGGACATGAACAGTTGATGGTCTGTTCCCCTGGCTTTGTCTTGACCAATGATACTGAACTTCTCCACTGCCTTTTTCCACAGATGTAGTCAGTTTGATTTCTGGGTAATCCATCTCGCAAGGTACATCTGTATAGTTGTTGATCATTTTGTTGAGAAAAATTATTTCTGATAAATATGTCGGTCTTGCAAAATTCTATCATGTGATCTCCAGTGTCATTTCTATCACCAAGGCTATGTTTTCCAACAAGTGGTCCTTCGTCTTTGTTTCTGACTTTTGCATTCCAATCACCAGTAATTATCAATGCTTCTTGATGGCATGTTCTATGAATTTCAGGCTGCAGAAATTCATAAAAATCTTCACTTTCTTTATCTTTGATGTTTGTGATTGATGCATACATTTGAATAACACTCATATTAACTGATCTTTCTTGTAGGTATATGGCTATTAACCCATCACTGACCATGTTGTATTTCAGGATAAGTCTCAAAATGTTCTTTTTTAATGATGAAGGTAACACCATTCCTCTTCAATTTGTTGTTCCCAGCATAGTAGATATATGACTGTCAAGTTAAAAATGGCCAGTACCAGTCCATTTCAACTCACTAATGCCTAGGCTATTCATTTTCAAGTGTTCCATTTCATTTTTGATTACTTCCAATTTTCCTTAATTTATACTTTGTGCATTCCACATTCTGATTACTAATGGATGTTTGCAGCTGTTCCTTCTCATTTTGAGTCATACTACACCAACAAATGCAGGTCCTGAGGGCTTTATTCTATCCCTGTCATTAAGGTTGACTCTACTTTGAGAAAACAGCTCTTCCCTAGTCCTATTTTGAGTGTCTTCCAACCTGAGGAGCTCATCTTCCCGTACTCTATTGGACAATGTTCTGGTGTGATCCATACAGTTTTTATTAACTAAATTTTGGAAGTAGGTTTCCAGGCAGTTCTTTCTGATCTGTCTTGGTCTGAAAGCTCTGCTGAAACCTGTCCACCATGGATGAAACTGCTAGTATTTGAAATATTGATAACATAGCTTCCAACATCACAACAATATGCAAGCCACCACAGTATGACAAACTGACATAGATAGAGGGTGGTTGCCCTGAGTGCATGTTTATGTTTCCAGGAACTGCTTAGCATTATATGACACCAGGCCAGCCCCACTGCTATATCTGTTCCCATTAGGGACGGAATGGGGTCCTTCTTCTACAGCACTAGAGGGATGTATGACCATCTGCCTGTATTGGCTGCAGAGGGAGACCTGCTGGCCATGGAGGACTGACACCCACTGTTGATGCTGATCTTGTTCTGTCTCTTCTCTATGTAAATAAATAGTTCCATCCAATTCCTATGCATAAGTCATACCTTTTTGTGTATCTTTGACACTTGTAACTATGGAGTGGGTTACTATCTTCTTTCTGAAGGGACTTTTCTTGAGGTGGTGTCAGGTGTCACTTGCTTGACAAAAATGGTACAGTCACTTTGGAAAATAGCTTGACAGTTCATTAAAATGTGAAACAGTTAGAAGATGATTCAGTGATTCCTCCTAGGTATATACCCAAGAGAAATGAAAACATATGTCCATTCAAAAACTTGTCTACAGTTATTTATACCAGCATTTTTCATAGTAGGAAAACGTAGAAATGGTCTAAATGTTTATCAACTGATGTAGGCATAAAGAAAATGTAGTGTATCCATACAATAGAATATTATTTGGCAAGAAAAAAATTAAATGCACACACATGCTATAACATGGATGAACTTTGGAATCATTATGTTAAACAAAACAGCTAGTTATAAAAGACCACATACCTGTATGAGTCCATTTACATAATGTCCAAAATAGGCAAATCTATCAATACAGAAAGTAGATTAGTGATTGCCTAGGCCTGGGGAAGATTGTGAATGAGTGCAAGGTTTTACTTAAGAGGATGAAACTGTTCTAAAATTAGATTTTGGTGATGGTTGCATAATCCTTGAATATATGAAAACCATTGAATTGTACACTTTATTTGGTGAATTTTATAATATGTGACTTGTATCTCAAGAAAGGTGCTAACAGAAACTCAATACAAACAGGATCATAAGCCCAAAAGGCAAATGGGCAATGAATATAACTAGAGACTCCATGGGAAAGGAAGTATAAATGTGTCTGAGATCTGTGAAAAGATGCTCAACTTCACTCATGATAAGAGAAATACAAATTAAAACTGTGACTACCATGTTCATCTATTTGGGAAAATTTAAACAAAAAATAGGAACATGTTGACCAGGTTGCAGGGGAACAGACAGTTCCAACACTGATGGTGTCAATAAAGACAGTACGACGTCTAAAGAGGGTGATTTGGTAACAGCTATCAAAATTACACATGCACACACTTTAACCTAGCATGCACCTTTTAGCTGTCTCTCTCTGAACTTGTTTTGCACAAGATAATGAGATTAACTATTTAAGCTCTAATTGTGTTGGGTTTTCTGTAATATGTGGTTGAAGTGAATCCTAACCGACACTTCCAGCAATTCCACTTCTAGGACTTTATTCTAAAGATTTTTCCACACCTGTTTGTTACAGCAAATGATTGGAAACCACAGAAATGTCCATCAAAAGGAGAGCTGTTAAATAAACTGCGGTACCTCCACATTCCACTACACAGGGACTAGTGTTGTTTTACACAGGAATGAGATGCTCTTTGTGTGCTGATGTACAACAATCCCCAAGAAGTATCGTTAAGTGCAGAAAGCAAGGTGCTCTGGGTATGATATGCTACCATTTGTGTAAAAAATGGATACATATGTATATATCATATATATGATATTTGTGGGGAGCTCTGGTAGCGTAGTGCTTAAGCCATGTGACTGCTAACCAAAAGGCTGGCAGTTCAAACCCACCAGCCACTCCTCGAAAGGAAGGTTTGGCAATCTACTTCCATAATGATACTGCCTTGGAAACCCAAGGAGGGGTCGCTATGAGTTGGGGCCGACTCGACGGCACACAACAATAGCAACAACATGATATTTATGTATTTAGATGTGACATATATATTTTCTTATAAATATACAGAAAATATCTAAAAGGATATATAGAAACTGATGACTTACCTCAGGTTGCCTCTGTGGCCAGGAACTGAGTGATAGAAACCTGGGGTGTGAGAAAAACTTACTTTTCATGGATACTCGTTTTGTACCTTTTGGAATTTATACCATGTGTAAATTCACTTACTAAAAATGATAAGCAGAATAAAGGATGCAGTACCAGGTAGATTGTGCAACCTGTGAATGGGACCCTTCTTTACTCTTGTAACCACCAGAAGTGAGAACTGGGTCCAGACGTGCAGCTTCCCCAGAACATCAAGGAAGTTTGGGGAGCACAGTCTTGCTGCCCAAGAACTTAGTTCTGGTCCTGGAGATCATATTCTAACTTGCTGTGTGCCTTTAAGCTAGTTACTTCCCCTCTCTGAACACCAACTCGACCACCTGACCTTAAGGGCCTCCCAGATCCCAGGCTTTGCTTCGTTAGGGAAAACGTGGTTCCCAAATAAGCCACTAGATAGCGCACTGACCCTACTGCTAAATGAGAGACGCCGCAGCTTCTGGCCCGTCCGAATTTAGAAACATTTTTTTGAGTCACTAGAGAGATTATTAGGAGCTCTGGTAGCATAGTGCCTAAGGCACTTGACTGCTAACCAGAAGGCTGGCGGTTCAAATCCACCAGCCACTCCTCGGAAGGAAGGTTGGGCAATCCTACTTCCCTAGTGATACTGCCTCGGAAACCCAAGGAGGGGTCGCTATGAGTGGGGGCGACTTGACGGCAAATAACAACAACAACAGAGATTATTAACATCAAAAAGCAAACTCTCAGCAACGGTGGTATCTTGGATATTGTAGGGTTAGTGACCCAGGGAGGTGAAAAATAACAAAAAGAAGGGCTGAGGGCTCAGCTTCTGCAGAGGTCACATGGTGGAGGAAGTAGTTATGTGTCTTTAACCAGGATGACAGGATAACCTAATTTAGGAGGTCTGTGGGATCCCAGGCCTAATGGGAGATTTCAGACTCCTGTCAGCTCAGGGATGCCCTGGCTGGAACAAAGAGCCTTGAAGAGCATAATCAAAACCAAACCAAACTCACTGTTTGGATCCGACTCATAGCAACCCCTCCTTGGGTTTCAGAGGAGGTATCATTGTAGAAGTAGATTGCCCAGCCTTCCTTCCGTTGAAGAGCATGGGCTGTGGAATTAGGGTTGGGCAAGTTTGTTGACTTCTGTCTCTCTGTTTCCTATCTGTAAAATGGGCATGATTGTTGGAGGTACTTTTATAGGGTTAATGTGAGTGTCAAGTAAAATACATTTTAGTACACTCTTTGTCCCTGACACATTAGAAGAACTCAATGAAGGTAGCTGTCACACCAGCTGGGGAAGCTGCCTCTACCAAAAATTCACTGCTGTGGTGTCGATTGTGATTTATAGCAACCCCTCCTTGGGTTTCCGAGGCAGTATCTCTATGGCAGTAGATTGCCCAGTCTTCCTTCCAAGGAGTGAACCACCAGCCTTCTGGTTAGCAGTCAAGTGCCTTAGGCACTACATCACCAGCCTTCTCTTGGGGATTGATATTCTTGACTGTCACAGCAGCTCAGTATCCCTCACTATTAGGCAGAAGTAGCTAATCACTGCTGGGCACAAAAGGAATTCTCTAGCTGGCCACTGTAGATGTTTCCCTGTTTTTACTTTTTATGGGGACATGTGAGGAAAGACTGCATATCTTTGCTTAAAACGATTCTGTTTAAATGTTATAAAATGTAAACGCTATGGCATAAAAAGGGAGGATGGCCTTTTAAAGAAGTTTTTGACCAAAGCCAGCATTTGAAACTTTTGGAAACTTCTGAGACTGTTAATGTGTATCTTTTAGCAGCTCAAATGACCTTTTCACCACAACAGAGAGTGTTTTTAGTGGAGAGAGGGGCAGGCAAGGTAAATTTTCTCAGGTGGAGACACTCTTCCCTTGAGTGAAAAGTGACCATGTGGGAGGACCATCTGTGCTTCCTTGCCTTCCTCTCAGGCTGAGTTGGGCAGGACACAGAGGCTTTGGTCCCTTATACTTCCTAAACCAGGTGCCTAGAAGAAAATGCATGTCCGTTGAGTTGATTTTGACCCATACCAACTTATAGGGACCCTGTAGGACAGAGTAGAACTGCCCCATAGGGTTTCCGAAGCTGTAAACCTTTACAGAAGCAGACTGCCACGTCTTTCTCCTGCAGAGTGGCTGGTGGGTTCAAACTGGCAAAATTTCAACTAGCAGAAGGAAGGGGAATCCTATTTCCCACACAAAGGGGCTGTCGCTGTCTGCTCACCACCTGAGGTGCTGCCTCCTAATAGAGGCTCCTTTTCAATCCCATCAAGGTGTCATATTGGCTTGCTTTGGCCCTGACAGAGGAAAGTAGAAATTAGTTTACCTTTCTTGCAAATAGCAAGACCCAAGGTCTTTCCTAGGAACAGCAGATCCTAGTCCTTATTTTGCCTTTTTTTACCCCCATCCAAAACAGTGCCTCCAGAATTTTCCTAGTGGTAAGAATCACAGGGAGTGGGTTGTGTGTGCAGACCCCCAGGCCCAACTTCTGGAGATTCCAGAGGGGTGTGTCTGGTGAGTTGGTCCTGGCAGGACATGGGGGAAAACCAGTTGTAGCTGCCCTGGCACATGTCTGAGGAGAGCAGCTGACTCTTTGTGGGCAGGTGTCCCCGGGGTAGGGACTGAGGGAACAGCACTGAGAGAGCCCGGAAGCGTAGTTGGAGAGAGCTGGCTGAGGGACCACAGGGGGCCAATGTCAGAGGTGCTGGCTGAGTAGTTGAGGTGGGGCAATTCTACTGCAAAGTATACAATAGCCCAGGCTTCAGGGGAGCAAGGTTGCATAGGAAGAACACTGCATTTTCGGTCTGACTCTGTTCCTTATCACCTAGGTGAACTTGGGCAAGTCATTCAACCTCCCTGACCCTTGGCCTCATCTGTAAAGTGGGGAGAACGATCCTGTTCTGACTGGTGCCTGTCATTTGATAGGTGCTCAACAAGTGGTAGTGCTCTCCTCCTCCCTGTGCCCATATGCAACCATCGCCACTGTCTATTTCCATGGACTGCCCCCCCCTCTTTCCTGTGTGAGATAATTTTAACTTGGGTCCATGGACCCCACCCTGCAAGGAGGATAGAGTTCAGAGGGTCTATCCATGGTAAGTGCAGGGGAGAGGGTGGGCTCAGCTTGTGTGTCTCATAACTGTGCCCATGGACCTCTGTGGCCAACGTATCCAGGCCTGTCCCCAATTCTTAGTTTCTCAGTTCAGAGCAGCTGGAAGTACAGACTGCACAAGCACCTCCTTCGCCCTTATCAGACCTTAGTTTCCTGATGGGTGGAATGAGGCAGGTGGAGACGCCCTTGAGGTTCCTTCTAATTTGGGCCACATCTTATCTGCAGTGACCAATTTTGTTCTCTGCTGACTGAGGCAGAATGCACACCCTGCAGTGAAAGTCATCTGCGGCCTGCAGCTGAGTCTCCAATGGCTGTTGATGTGACCTTGACGTGCGGATGTTGACTGGGCACAACTGTCAGATTTCTGACCATGAACCCATAGGAAGGAAAGGGAGAAGGCTTCTCCAGGTGTGTTAGAATCAGAGAAGCTTTTTGGCTCTAGCTTGGATCTGCCACTTTACCTGTATGACTTTGGACACATGATTTCAGCCGTCTGCATCAAGCCTCCTCATCTACATGTGGAGGGAGGGACGTTGTGGCCCCTGTCCTGTTGGGCCTTTCAGTCACGGCAGATGCATGAGGCCTGACAGCTCGGCCCACCCTGAGCTGTCTATTAATCTTCCCGTGAAGATCCATCCCTCATGCTTTCTGGGCCTTTCTTGAGGCTGGCTTGGAAGCTAGAGTTCCCTCTTCCCAATGTTTTAGCTGCGAGACTTTAGACAAGTCCACTGGTCTGTCCTAAGCATGCAGTTGTTTGTACAGAGTGGGCATGATTTGGCTGCCCTGCCTGCTTTACAGGTTCAGAGGGTGGTTGGAGGGGTCAATTATAAAGTGAGTTGCATGTATGCAGGGTCACTAAGTCCATCCCACATCCTAGACTAGGAGGGAAGGCCATTGATGTGTGCTTTTTTTTTTTTTTAAATTGTGTCTATGTGTGTGTGTGTTTGTGTATATATGTATATAACAAAGTATTTACCGTTTAAACCATTTGTATATATACAATCCAGTAACATTGGTTACATTCACCATGCCGTGCAACCATCACCACTATCTGTTTCCAAATTTTTTCATCACCTTTAACAGAAACTCAATGTCCCTTAAGAAAAAACTCCCCATTTCCTCTTTCTCCTGCCTCTGCTAACCACTAAAACTTTGGCTTCTATACATTGGCCTGTTCAGGATATTTCATATAAGTGGAATCACGTAAAATTTGTCCTTTTGTATCTGACTTATTTCATTCAGCATAAGGTTTTAAAGGTTCACCCATGTCATAGCATGTATGAGGACTTCATTTCTCTTCATGGCTGGATAGTATTCCATTGTATGTATATACCACATTTTGTTTATCCAGTCATTTGCTGATGAACCCTTGGATTATTGCCACCTTTTGGCTATTGTGAATTGTGCTGTAATGAACATTGGTGTACAAGTATTTGTTTGAGTCCTATATATACCTAGGAATATATACCTAGGAGCTCTGGTGGCATAGTGCCTAAGGCACTTGACTGCTAACCAGAAGGCTGGTGGTTCAAACCCACTGGCCACTCCTCGGAAAGAAGATGGAGCTATCTACTTTATAGTGATACTGCCTCAGAAACTCAAGGAGGGGTTGCTATGAGTCGAGTCCAACTCGACGGCACATAACAACAACAACAATATACTTAGGAGTGGGTATATACCTTGGAGTGGAATTGATAGGTCGTTTTGGTAAAAGTAAAGAGGAAGAACATGCTTGGCATTTCTGAAGCTGAAAGAACTGAAGACAAAAATTCAAGCCTTTAGTTGCAATATTGAAGGATTCAGTGGGCAAAATATTGAACAAAGCAGGAAGTATCAAAAGAAGATGGAAGGAATACAGAGTCACTGTACCAAAAAGAATTGGTTAATGTTCAACCATTTTTGGAGATAGCATATGATCAAGAACAACGGTATTAAAGGTAGAAGTCTACGCTGCACTGAAGGATTTGGTGAAAAACTTGATGGAACACCCACTGAGATGTTTCACAAATAGATGCAGCACTGGCAGCACTCACTTTATTTGCCAAGAAATATGGAAGACAGCTACCTGATCAACCAACTGGAAGAGGTCTATATTTGTGCTCATCCCAAGGAAAAGTGATCCAACAGAATGTGGAAATTATCAAACAATATCATTTATTTCATATGCAAGTAAAATTTTGCTGAATATAATTAAAAAACGGTTGTAGCAGTACATTGATAGGGAGCTGCCAGAAATTCAAGCCAGACTCAGAAAAGGGTGTGCAACGAGGGATATTATTGCTAACGTCTGATGGATCTTGGCTGAAAGCAAAGAATATCTGAAAGATGTTTACCTGTGTTTTATTGGCTATGCAAAGGCATTTCACTGTGTGGCTCATAACAAATTATGGATAACATTGCAAAGACAGGGAATTCTAAAACACTTAATTGTGCTCATGAGGAACTTGTACATAGACCAAGAGACAGTCATTGAAACAGAACAAGGGGATACTGAATGGTTTGACATCAGGAAGGGTGTGCATGAATGTTGTATCCTTTCACTGTACTTATTCAATCTGTATGCTGAGCAAATAATCCAAGAAGCAGGACTTTATGAAGAAGAATGCAGCATCAGGATTGGAGGAAGACTCATTAACAACCTGCAATGTGCAGATGACACAACCTTGATGAAAGTGAAGATGACTTGAAACACTTACTGATGAAGATCAAAGACTATAGCCCTCAGTATGGATTGCCCCTTAAAGCAAAGAAAACAAAAATCCTGACAACTGGACCAATTAGCAACATCACAATAAATGGAGAAAAGATTGAAGTTGTCAAAGATTTTACTTGGATTCACAATCAACACTCGTGAAAGCAGTAGTTAAGAAATCAGTGATGTATTGCACTGGACATATTTGCTGCAAAAGACCTCTTTAAAGTGTTAAAGAGTAAGATGTCACTTTGAAGCCTACAGTGCTCCTGACCCAAGCCATGGTATTTTCCATAGCCCCATATGCATGTGAAAGCTGGATAATGACTAAGGATGATTGAAGGAGAATTAATGCATTTGATTTGTGGTGTTGGTGAAGAATATAAAAAATACCGTGGACTGCCAGAGGAGTGAACAGATCTGTCTTGGAAGAAGTACAGCTAGAATATTCCTTAGAAGTGAGAATGGCCAGACTTTGTCTCCGGTACTTTGGTCATGTTGCCAGAAGGGACCAGTCCCTGGAGAAGGAGATCATGATTGGTAAAGTAGAGGGTCAGCAAAAAGGAGGAAGTCCCTCAACAAGATGGATTGATACAGTTGCTGTGAAGATGGGCTCAAGCATAGCAAAAATTGTGAGGATGGTGCAGGATTGGGCATTGTTCATTCTGTTGTACATGGGGTTACTATGAGTAAGAGCTGACTTGATGGCATCTCATGACAACAATAGCATGGCAATTCTATGTTTAACTTTTTGAGGAACTGCTAAGCAGTTTTGCACTGTGGTCGCACCATTTCACAATCTCACCAGCCATGGATGAGGGTTCCAATTTTTTCACAACCTTGCCAACAGTCATTGTTTTCCTTTTCTCTGCTAATAGTCATCTTGTCGGGGGTGAAGTGGTATCTTGTGGTTTTCATTTGTATTCCCCTAATGGCTAATGAGTTGGAATTGACTCCCCAACAATTAACAACAACGATGGCTAATGACACTGAGTATCTTTTTATGTGCTTGTTGGCCATTTGTGTATCTTCTTTGGAGAAATGTCTCTTCAAATCTTTTGTCCATTTTTTGATTGAGTTGAAATCAGGAAGTGTGGCTCCTAATTTGTTCTTCTTTTTCGAGATTGTTTTGACTATTTTGGGCCCTTGGCACTCTTGTATTAATTTGAGGATTGGCTTTTCAATATTTTATAATTTCATTCTGGTGTTGGCCTTTCAATTTTTTTTTTTCTTTTTTTGCAAAGAAAGCTGTTGGAATTTTGATGGGTATTGTATTGAATCTATACATCACTTTGGGTACTATTGACATTTTAACAACATTAAATCTTCAACCCATGACCGTAGAATATCTTTTCATTTACTTGTTGTTGTTGTTGTTGTTGTTTGCCGTTGAGTCGGCCCTGACTCATAGCGACCCCTCCTTGGGTTTCCGAGGCAGTATCACTACGGAAGTAGGATTGCCCAACCTTCATTTACTTAGGTGTTTTAAAAATTATTTCAAGGAGTTCTGGTGGGACAGTGGTTAAAGCAGCATTTGGGTGCAAACCAGAAGGTGGTGATTTGAACCCACCAGCCCCTCTGCAAGAGACAGATGATGCAGTCTGCTTCCATAAAGATTTATAGCCTTGGAAACCCTATGGGGCAGTTCTACTCTGTCCTACAGAGTCACTATGATTTAGAATTGACTTGATGGCACTATATATATATTTTTAAATTTTAGCAATGTTTTATGGTTTTTACCATTGTTGTTATTGTTGTTAGGTGCCATCGAGTTGTCTCTGACTCATAGCGACCCCTATGCACAGCAGAATGAAACACCACCCAGTCCAGTGCCAGCTTCACAATCCTTGCTATACTTGAGCCCATCGCTGCACCCACTGTGTCAATCTTCTCATTGAGGGCCTTCCCCTCTTTCGTCGACCCTCCACCTCACCAAGTATGACATCTTTCTCCAGGGAATGGCCCCTTCTGACCACATGACCAAAGTAGGTCTCAAGTCTGGCCATTCTTTCTTCTAAGAAGCACTTCAGCTGTACCTCCTCCAGGATAATTTGTTAGATCTTTAAGCAGTTCATGACACTTTCAGCATTCTTCACCAGTGCCACAACTCAAAAGCATCAACTCTTCTTTGGTCTTCCTTATGCATTGTCCAGCTCTCACATGCATGAGGTGAGTGAAAATATCATGGCTTGTGTCAGGTGCACCTTAGTCCTTAAGGAGACATCTTTGCTCTTCAGCACTTGAAAGGGGTCCTTTGCAGCTGATTTGCCCGGTGCTATATATTGTCTGATGTCCTGACTGCTGCTTCCACTGGTGTCGATTGTGGAATCAAGCAATGTGAAGTCTTTGACAACTTCAATCTTTTTTCCATTCATCATGATGCTGCTTATAGGTCCAGTTGTGAGGATTTTTGTTTTCTTTATATTGAGCTGTGATCCATATTGCAGACTGTAACATGGACTGTAGTCTTCAGTCTTCATCAGTAAGTGCTTCAAATCATCCTCACTTTCAGCAAGCAAAGTTGTGTCATCAGCGTTGCACAGGTTGTTAATAATTCTTCCTCCAATCCTGATGCAACATTCTTCTTCATATAGTCCTGCTTCTCGGATTATTTGTTCAGCATACAGATTGAATAAGTATGGTGAAAGGATACAATCCTAATGCCCTTCCTGATTTTAAACCATGCAGTGCTCCTTTGTTCTGTTCGAACGACAGCCTCCTGGTCTATGTACAGGTGCCTCATGAGTACAATTAAGCATTCTGGAATTCCCATTCTTCTCAATGATATCCACAATTTGTTTGATCCACACAATCAAATGCTTTTGCGTAGTCAATAAAAACACAAGTAAACATCTTTCTGGTATTCTTTGCTTTGAACTGATCCATCAGACATCAACAATGATATCCCTTGTTCCACATCCTCTTCTGAATCCAGCCTGCATTTCTGGAAGTTCTCTGTCAATATACTGCTGCAACCATTTTTGAATTATCTTCGGTAAGATTTTACTTGCATGCAGTATTAATGATATTGTTCAATAATTTCCACATTCTGTGGGATCACCTTTCTTTGGAATAGGTACAAATATGGATCTCTTCCAGTCAGTTGGCCAAGTAGCTGTCTTCCAAATCTCTTGGCATAGCCGAGTGAGTGCCTTCAGTGGGGCATCCACTTGCTGAAACATCTCAATGGGTATTCCGTCAATTCCTGGAGCCGTGTTCTTCACCACTTCCTTCGATGAAGCTTTGACTTCTTCCTTCAGTAGCGTTGGTTCTTGATCATATGCCACCTCCTGAAATGGATGAAGATAGACCAGGTCTTTTTGGTACAGTGACTCTGTGTATTCCTTCCATCTTCTTCTGATGCTTTCTGCATCATTCAATATTTTGCCCATAGAATCTTTCAATATTGCAACTCAAGGCTTAAATTATTTCCTCAATTCTTTCAGCTTGAGAAATGCCAAGCATTGTTCTTCTCTTTTGGTTTTCTAACTCCAAGTCTTTGCACATTTCATTATAGTAATTGGCTTTGTCTGCTCGAGGTGCTCTTTGAAATCTTCTGTTCATCTCTTTTATCTTGTTATTTCTTCCATTTGCTTTAGCTACTCTTTGCTCAAGGGCACATTTCAGAGTCTCTTCTGACATCCATTTTGGTCTTTTCTTCCTTTCTCATCTTTTTAGTGACTTCTTGCTTTCTTCATGAATGATGTTCTTGATGTCATCCCATAATTCTTCTGGTTTTCGGTCACTGGTGTTCAATGCATCAAATCTATTCTTTAGATGGTCTCTAAATCCAGGAGGAATATATTCAATGTCATATTTTGGCTCTTATGGACTTGTTTTAATTGTCTTCAACTTCAAGTTGAACTTGCATATGAGCAGTTGATGGTCTGTTCCACAATCAGCTCTTGGCCTTGTTTTGGCTGAACATATTGAGCTTCTCCATTGCCTCTTGCCACAGATGTAGTCAATCTGATACCTGTGTACTCCCTCTGGCAAAGTCCATGTGTATAGCTGCTGTTTGTGTTGTTGAAAAAAGGTATTTGCAGTGAATAAGTCATTGGTCTTGCAAATTCTATTGTGCGATCTCCAATGTTATTTCTGCTACCAAGGTCAAATTTTCCAACTACTGGTGATTCTTTTTTGTTTCCAACTTTTGCATTCCAGTCACCAGTGATAATCAACACATCTTGATTGCATGCTTGGTCAATTTCAGACTGCAGAAGTTGATAAAGATAAAATCTTCAATTTCCTCATCTTTGGCTTTGGTGATTGGTGCATAAATTTGAATAACAGTTGTATTAACTGATCTTCTTGTAGGCACATTAATATTATCCTATCACTGACAGCATTGTACTTCAGGACAGATCTTGAAACATCCTTTGTGATGATGGATGTCACACCATTCCTCTTCAAATTGTCATTCCCGGCATAGTAAATCGTATTGTTGTCTGATTCAAAATGGCCAAAATTGGTCCATTTCAACTCACTAATGCCTAGGATATCAATCTTTGTGTGTTCCATCTCATTTTTGACAACTTCCAATTTTCCTAGATTCATACATTTGTACATTCCATGTTCCAATTATTAATGGATGTTTGCTGCTGTCTCTCCTCAATTTGAGTTGTGCTATGTCAGCAAATGGAGGTCCCAAGAGCTTTACTTTATCCATATCATTAAGATTGGTTCTACTCTGAGGGGTCAGCTCTTTCCCAGTTGTATTTTGAGTGTCTTCTGACCTAAGGGGCTTGTCTTCTGACCCATATCAGACAATGTTTCTGGGCTATTCATAAAGTCGCCTAGTGATGTATTAGACAATGTTTCTGTGCTATTCATAAGGTTTTCCCTGGCCAATTATTTGAGAAGTGGATGGCTTCTTCCTTCTTCCTAGTCTGTCTCAGTCTGTGAGCCATATTGAAACCTGTGCACCATGTGCAACCCTGCTGGTGTTTGAAACACTAATGGCACAGCCTCAAGACTCACAGCAGCACACAAGCCACAACAGTAGGACAAACTGACAGACAAGTTTTTCTCCCTTAGCTTCTCAAAACCTCTCCACCTTCCCCTTACCTAAATCCTGCAGCTCTGAGCTTTCAGAGCTTTCACCGTAAAAGTCTTTTATCTCCCTGGTTAAATTTATTCCTATATATTTTATATGGATTGACATGGTGCAGCTGTGGGCTCAAATATAGCAGCAATTGTGGTGGTGATACAGAATCTGGCAGTGTTTTGTTCTGTTGTACATAGGGTTGCTATGAGTTGAAACTGACTCAACAGTACCTGACAACAACAACAACAGGTATTTTATTCTTTTAGGTGCTATTGTAAATGAGCTTGTTTTCATAATTTCCTTTCCAGATTGCTCTTTGCTGGTATATAGAAACTTCACTGAGTTTATTTATTTATTGTTTTGGTTGTCCTTGTATCCTGTCACTCTGCTGAATTCATTTATTAGTGCTAGTAGCTTTCTTCAAGATTTTTCTACATAGAGGATCATGTTATTTGTGAATAGTGATCATTTTACTTCTTTTCTGATATGGATATCTTTCAATCTTTCTCCTCGTCTAATTGCTTGGACTAGGACTTCCTGCCCAGTATTGAATAGCAGTGGTGAGAGTGATTATTCCTGTCTCACTCCTTAAGGGGAAAGCTCTGTCTTTCTCTATTGAGTGTGATGCTAGCAGTGAGTTTTTCATAAATGTCCTTTATCATATTGAGGAATTTCCCTTCTATTTCTAGTTTGTTGAGTGTTTTTTTCTTTTTCTTTTTTTTTTTTATGCCAAGGTGTTGGATTTTGTTGAAGATCTTTTTTGTGTTGATTGAGATGATCATGTGGTTCTTTTTCCTTATTCCATCAATGTGGTGTATTACATTGATTGATTTTCTAATGGTGGACCTCCCTTGCATTTCTGGCACAAATCCCACTTTGTCATGGTGTATAATCCCTTTAATATGCTTTTGGATTCATCTTGCTGGTGTTTCGTTGAGATTTTTTGCATCACTATTCATAAGGGATATTAGGCTGCAATTTTCTTTTCCTGCGGTATCTTTGTCTGGCTTTGGTATCAGAGTAGCTGTTTGTTTTTGATGCTTGAAGTGGGAACAGGCTGACCACATCCTGGAAGCCCCTTTGCCAGCTCACCCCAAGCCCAGAGCTGACCATGGGGTTATTTGTGGGCTAGAAACTGCTATGTAAACATGAAGCTTGGAAGAGCAAAGGAGATCCCATCACAGCTTTTGAAAATCTCCCTTCTTGCCTGTGTTAAAAACTTTCCTTGGGCTCCCTGCTAGGCAGGAAGAATACCTTGTTCTTGGCTTTGGAAGCAGCAGGTGAGACATCCCAGGCCTTCCAGCCTCAGAGAAGTGCCACTTGGGCTTTGTTGGGAGCACCATTTTGGAGGGGGAGTACTCTTGTAGGAGAGCAGATGTTAGGCACAGGAACATCCATTGGGAGTGAATAGAGATCCCTGAACTTTGCTGCTGGAAGAAACTTCCAGAAACTCTAAATTACATGCATTATTCCTCTGCTCTGAAGTTTTCCCTGGCTCCCTATTGCCTGTGGGATAATAAGGCTAACTATCCAAGGCTTTCCTTCTGCTCTTCCCCTTTCCTTCCTCCTTCCTTCTCTCCCACACTTTCACCACCTGCTCTTGATGCCTTCAGTGTAGGTTCCATGTGAGGCTCTAGAGATATAACCATGAGGGGACAGACACAGCCCCATGGAGCTTTACTCTTCAGCCCCACTCCCACCTCTTTGTAAAGGGGCTCCGGGCTCTTCTCATTATTCTGAGTCCCTCTGAGAGCACTCTTCTCTCCAGGCCTTTGCTCAAGTCCCTGCCTCTGAAATGCCGTTGCCATTTGCTAGATCCCACCTGTCTTTCAAGACTAAGTTCAGGGCAGCCCTGACCCATGTCCACCCTTCCCAGCTTCCAGAGCCCTCTCAGTCTCAGCTGACACTGGCCTGTACCTCTCACCTTGACATCTACCTCTTTCCGCAAAGCTCCATCCCTGTGACCACACTCTTGGTGAGTGAGCAGGAACAGTTTTTGTCCAGTTCTGTCCTGGGGCCTAGGTCTTGGCATTGGAGGAAAGCATGGGCATCCCCATGGGGCCAACTTTGAGCTCCTCCAGGAATCCAGACCTGCCTGGCTGGTCTGAAGACCCTGTGGAGTCATTTTGCATTAGATCTGAAGTGCTTCTTGGAGAGCCTCATCTGAAGGGAAGTAGTCAGCCCATAAGGGAAAGACAGTGAGTGTGACTTTGAGGTGCACATGGTACCTGCAGCGCAATCCATCTTCATGAACTCAGGATAGAGGCTGTGAGGAAAAACCCAAAAGGATGATTTGCTGAACCCACCACAAAACATCAGCACATCAGACAGTAGGCTCTGATGTTGTAGAATCAAGTGAAGCACCAATTGGATGGGGTGCAAGGTCTGTCCTCACTGGGGTCACTGCTGAGGCTGGGATGGAGTTTGTGTCCTGAGTAGCAGGACATCCTGCCTGTCTGACTATTGTGGAAGCAGAAGAACATTCCCCTAACCCCCACCTTGAGCAGCTCCAGCCCCAAGTGGAGGTGCTGGGACCATCTGGGCCCAATAGTGCCTTGCCTATCATCCTTGTGTTGGTGCCACCCAGGAGCTAAGGAGGCCAGCAGTGGACAGTCATAGTGGCTTAGATTGTGGAGAACTTTAGGATCTTGGAAGGAGCTGGGGGGTATTTTAAAAGGTTCAATATCTCACTAACGCAGGTAGGGCTAAAATCAGAGAAAAGTGATTTTATGGATTCTGGGGCCCTTCTTCCATCTGGAAGGGCCTGGGAGGCCTGGTTTCACTAAGCAGAGACACAAAGTTTTATGTTACCCTTTCTTTACCATCCTTTGCTTCATGTCTGGCTGTGCCAGCAATACACCCTGGGGCCACATGGTTGTGTGTTACAACCACATACCATGAGATGTGTATGGCCTTGTAGGATGCTGGTGATCCTAACACCCCCTGGTTATAGCCAGCCTCCATTGTGGGGGCAGAAGTTGGCAGTCTTGGTGATCTCCCTACTGGCCCTTAGGTAAAGAGGTATAGGGATCTCATTCCTTCCACTGTGGGCACAAAGACAGAGCAGGTGTGGTGAGAGTATTTTGCTCACCTATGGACCATGTTCAGTGCTTCTGCAGCTTGCTTTTTTTTTTTTTTTAATTAGG
>NW_006921641.1:13458423-13473329 GCF_000298275.1 Orycteropus afer afer
TGTCTGTGTTAATTGGTTTCCCTTTTCTTTGTTGAAGAGGGTCTGTGCAATCCTTCTGCCTAGTCCGCCATCTTGCCCCGCCTCCTGCAGCTTGCTTTTTTAAAGAGCTTTATTGAGGTAAATTGACATACAGGAAATCACACATTTAAAACGTAAAATTTTATCCGTTTTGATATATGTAAACACCTATGAAACTATCACTTCAAGACAGTGAACTTAGTCATCACCCCAAATCTTTCCTCCTGGCCCTTCTCGATCCCTCCCTCCTGCTGTTCCACCAGAGAGAACCACTGATCTGCGTACTATCCCTCTGGATTAGTTTGCATTTTCTAGAGTTTTATGTACATGGAGTTATATAGTACGTCCTCTATTTTGGTCTGGCTTCTTTCACTCAATATAATTATTTTGAGATTCATCCATGTTGCTGCCTGTAGTTAACAGTCCATCCTTTTTTACTGCTGAGTAGTATTCCATGGTATGGATGTACACAGTGTATACATTTACCTGTTCATGGACATTTGGGTTGTTTCCAGTTTTTGACTTGCAAATTAAGCTCTGCAGCTTGTTTGAATGTGGATGGAGCACTAGTCAGGGAGCCTGGAGAGCTGGCTTTATGATCACCCTGCCCTGTGCATGTCCCCTCCTCCTGTCCTTGAGTCTCAGCTTTCTGAAAATGAAAGGGCTGGACTCAGAGTTCCTCAGGTCCCTCCAGCTGTGATAGCTGCTATTGTTGTGTTTTTCCATTATCAAGATTTTCCATGCCCCACCCCCATCCTGCTTCGCTCACAGTGACAGTGAAGACAAGCTGAGGGTGGGGGTGTCTCTGGGTACCTCGCTGCCGAGTCCTCCCTCTGGAGCCCCCAGGAGTAAGACTCTGCTGCTCCTCAGCTGTAGTGGCACAGTCTGTGTTGGAAGGGACCTTAAATATCGTCTGTGTGACCACCTGAAAATGCTAGAGCACTCCCAAGGATGGGGGATCCCTGTTTCATGTGGTAGCCCTACCTAAGAGCTGATCCTTGTATCTACTTGTCCTAGGGCCCAGGTGGGTGGGTGGAGCTGGGCCTGCCCCTACTGCTCCCTGTGGCTGACAGATCTCCCTCTTCAGCCCAGCAGCCTCAGCACTGCCCTACTTAGACCTCAGAGAGGGGTCTACCCTTCTGTTCACTATGATGGGGCTGAGGGAACGGGGTGGTGGCACGTCGATATTGCCTCTGTGGTGCCAGATCTGGAAGATTAATCTCCAATCACTCTGGACTCACTGGAGTGACATCAACCCACCAACCTGCTTCTCCTTCCCAGTATCAGGAAGGGCTGAGCTCAGGCTTCAAGTTCACTGAAGCAGCATCTAGGGTCCCCAACAGTCTGGAAGGAGAACTTGGGAAGGTATGAAAACAACTGTGGCACAGAAAAGTGCAGGGTGTAGTGGTCAGGCATGGAAGGTGGAGCCATACAGCCCTGGGCTTGCAACCTGCCTCTGTCCTTTACTGTCAGTAACCTTGGGCAAGTGACACACCTCCCTGAACCTCAGTTTTTCACCCATGAGATGTAGATAATTATACCTACCTTCTGCAGGGTGGTTATGAGGAGTCAACAACACACCCAGCCTAGCACCTGGCATGCAACCAAAAACCAAACCAATTGCTGTAGGGTCGACTGTTGTTGTTATGTGCCATCGAGTCAAACCCGACTCATAGCGACCCCTCCTTGGGTTTCCGAGGCAGTATCACTACGGAAGTAGGATTGCCCAACCTTCCTTCCGAGGAGTGGCTGGTGGGTTTGAACCGCCAGCCGTCTGGTTAGCAGACAAGTGTCTTAGCCACTATGCTACCAGAGCTCCTAGTAGGGTCGACTAGGATTCATAATAATAACTACACATGTGTCAGAGCAGAGCTGTGCTCCATAAGATTTTCGGAAGTAGACAGCCAGGTCTTTAATCCCGAAGTGCCTCTAGGTGGACTGAAACTTCCAACCTTTCTTTATAACTCATTGCCATCAAGTTAATTCCGACTCATAGTGATCCCGTGGGTTTCCAAGGCTGTTAATCTTTACAGAAGTAGATTGCCTCATCTTCCTTCTGAGGAACAGCTGGTGGCTTTGAACTGCTGGCCTTCTGGTTAGCAGCCAAATGCCTCATCCACTGCATAAGTGCTTATAGGTAAGTGCTAAATAAATACTATTTGGCTCCCTAAGGACCTCAAATATAAACAGTATCCTGGGGCAGATCTCAAATCTTGGAGGCTATGCTGAGTGCTCAGTGCTGCCCTTCCTTTGGGACAGACCAGCCTGAAGGAGGAGCTATTTGAGCTGGGATGGGGATGAGAAGGGCAGTGTTCAGCTCAGCAGCTGGGGATGAGGGTGCGGGCTGGGCAGAGCTCAGCTAAATGAAGAAGCCCAAACAAGGTGGTAATGGTGGTCAGGGATCAGGGAGGAGTAGAAACTGAGCCAGGCCAGGAAGCACTTGCTATTTTCAGCAAGTTCTAATCCCCAGCCCAGGTTACTGACATCCCAGGATCAAGGCGCTGTGCTAATGAGACTGGAGCCCAGCCACCTGTGAGTGTTGATTAAGCAGACAATTTTAGACCACAGATAAAAGGAAGTGGTGAGTAGCTGGAGCCAGCAACAGTTCACCAAGAACATGCCAGAATAAATGTCAGCCTGGATTCAAGGTCCTCTATTTGGCACTGTCCTTTTTAATGTTTTCATCAAAGGCTTGAATAATAGCATAAGGGCTAGACTATCATATCTGTGGCTGACAAAGAGCTAGGAGAGAACATGAATAGATTTAATGGTGGAACCAAGCTTCAGCTCCTGGAGCATCATCAAAACCTGGAACCAACCAGATGAAATCACCTAGAGATAAGCATGCCTTCTTGTACTGAGATTAAAAATTAACCATTCGGCTTCATCACAGGAAAGGCCTGGCTTGCAAGGTGTATTTTCTCTTGCCCTAGAATTGCCACCAGGGTGCACAGCCAAGGATAGAGAGATGTCCTCTGCTCTCTCTGGCTTTATAAATCAGCAGGAGATCAGAGACAGGAGGGAGGATCACTTTGGTTGTGAGTTGTCAGCCTGGGGGAGGATGCTGTGGCTTCCCCTTTGCTCCTAGCCTAGCCAGGTTGAGGTAGAGGGCTCCCACGGAATCACTCATAGACACCACTAGAAAGGGAGATGGGATCTTCTTCCCTGGTTGGATGGGTACTTTTGCAACGAGCCTGCTGCTCTTCTCTCTATGCTTATTTGAACAAGGGCACAAAGAATTGAGGAGAGGTGGCGGGAGTCATTCGGGGCTTTCTGCGCTCCCACTGTTTGGTATGGTCAGGATGTGTGTGTCCTGGGAGCCAAGCAGACTAGGGAAATTTGCAGATTTTGCAGTATTCCACCCAAGAGGGCTGGCTCTAGGGCCAGAAGAAGGGCAGCAGGAGGCTTCAGGGGAACCTCAGAGGCTGAAGCTGTGGGAACACTGGGTTGCCCCAACCCTGTGGAGCAGGGCCATGCAGAAGTTCCTGCCAAGATTCTGAAAACTCCACATGGGTGCCCCAAGAGGGGTTCCATTGTCTTTCTAGTCCTTTCTCTGTCCCTACCCTAGGTCAGTCAGAAATAGAATGTGGTGGTGGGGAGAACATGCCTCCTTCCTTTTCCAAGTCCTTTAGGTTAGATATGGTCTATTCTGGGAGCAGAAGGGAAATTAGCATTAAAATCAATTTGAAACTCATGTTTTAAACTAGATTAGGTGGACTGGGATTGCTTATACCTAGGGGTGACCAGAGAGCATTGGGATTGGGCCTAGCTGTTATTTAAGTTACAGGCATAGGAGATTCAACCCAGTGTTGCTAATGGTGGTAAAGGGAGGAAGAACAAAACCATTTCTTTCCTGTGGTCCACTAGGTTCAGACTGTTCAATAATCCTGTCAGAGGAGCTGTGGGCTATGGGACTTTCAGCTGCCAGTTTGTGAAACACATGGGTCTATCTTGTCCCATAGCCTATGATAGCATGTCCTGAGGTCAGGAGTTCTAAGCTCTTCCTCTCCTCCTTCTGCCATTCTCAGTGCCCACAGACACATCCTCATGGTCACAAGACATCTGCCACAGCTCTAAGCATCAGACATAGGCCCAGAATGCTAAAGCAGAGGGGTGTTTCCTCCCTTCTCTTTTAGGGTGATTTGGGGGTGTTTTCTTTTACTAGGAGGAGGGATGTCTTTCCTGGACCCCCAGCAGACTTTCCTGAATAATAAATTCATCACAAATCCCTATCTCATCCACTCCTTGGGAAGATGCTGGAGGCCACTGTGATTGACTGAGACCCTGGGGTTGGGGAAGTAACTGATAAGTGTCAGTCCTGTTATCAAGGAGTGGGAGTAGCTCTTGATTAGATAATCAATAGTATCTGCTACAGTAGGCAAATTCTGGAGGATTTTGGTGGGTTGCAGGCTTAGTGTGAGGTGGCTGCCTAAAAATAAGATGTGCTTTCAGACTACATTAATAGGAGAATAGTATGCGCAGCAACTTGGATCCACAATCAGCATTCATGGAAGCAACAGTCAAGAAATCAAACATTGTATTGCACTGGGCAAATCCGCTCCAAAAGATTTTTATAAAGTGCTGAAGAGCAAAGATGTCACTTTGAAGACTAAGGTGCGCCTAACCCAAACCATGGTATTTCCAATTGCCTCATGTCCATGGACATATGCCTCATATTCTGGACAGTGAGTTAGGAAGACCGAAGAAGAATTGATGCTTTTGAATTGTGATGTTGGCAAATACTGAAAATGCCATGGACTGCCAGAAGAACAAACAAATCTGTTCTGGGAGAAGTGCAGCCAGAATACTCCTTAGAAGCAAGAATGGCCAGACTTTGGCTCACATAGTTTGGCCATGTTGTAAGAAGGAACACCAGTCTCTGAAGAAGGATATCATGCTTGGTCAAGTAATGGGTCAGCAAAAAAGGGGAAGACCCTCAACAAGATGGATTGACACAGTGGCTGCAATGATGAGCTCAAGCATAGCAAGAATTGTGAGGATGGCTCAGGACCAGGTAGTGTTTTGTTCTGTTGTAGTTAGGGTCTCTGTGAGTTGGAATTGACTCGACAGCACCTAACAACAACAACAGTATCCACAGTAAGGAAGAGGAAGGTCATCATCACTGAGCTGGTTGGGCCACACATGGTATATCAAGCCATGGGGGCACAGGTAAGCTGAAACTTTTCCAGAGTAGGAGGATAGGTCACTGAGGGGTCTGGAAGTGCTGTCATAGGAGATATGGGTGAAAGAACTGAGGCATTTAACCTGAAGAAGACTTGCAGGCACTTGTCAATGTGGGGAGCAATCCTGAATTGTTTAGAATGGTGCCCGTGATGGAGGGACTTAGTCATGTGGCTCCAGATGGCAGAGCCAGAACCAGAATCAGTTGTCATTCTCAATAGAATAAAGACATAAATGGCCATCAGAGCTGCTACTCAACAAGAAATGTGTTGCTGCAGAGAGGGAGTGTCCTGAAGTCAAGGCTATACAGCTTGTCAAGGAAACTCTTGAGGTGATTCTTGTTTTGGGAGGAAGGCTGGAATAGATGAATTCCAGGTATGGAGGTACAGTGGAAAGTTCAGCAACTTTCAAGTCAGACAGTCTATGGTGGGCCCTTGCCATTTATGAGCTGTGTGACCTTGTACAAGTCACTTAACTTCTCTGAGTCTTACTTTTCTCATCTACCAAACTAAGTGTAATTGTACCTGCCCCACAGCGTTGTGAGATTTGTAATATGTGTGGCATACAGTGGGTGCTCAATAATGAATGTACCCTTTCTTCTTTGGTGTCTCCTTTACCTTTGGAGAGGAGCTCTGGTGGTATAGTGGGTAAGACATTTGACTCTAACCAGAAGATCAGCAGTTCAAACCTACCAGCTGTCCTTCAGGAGGAAGATGAGGAAATATACTTCTGTAAAGATTTACAGTCTTGGAAAGCCAATGGGTGTCATTATGAGTTAGAATAGACTCAATAGCAGTGGGTTTTGGTGAGTTTACCTTTGGAGAGAAGCTAGCAGTGCTGTACAGGCAGCTGAAGTGTCATTAAAGCTTTTTCTACCCTAGAATGAGGACCACCCAGAAAATATCTACTTAGGGTACTCAGGACATATGGACAGGACTTCTCTTTGCAATGAGAACTTTCACTACAAAGAAGAGTCAAGGACCAGAAGTGTAGACAGAGCACAACCCAGCCTGTGCCATACTCCCTGCCCAGTGGCACCTCTGGTCTCCCCTAGTGGACATGTGCAGACCGGGCAATAGTGTCTCTCAAACTCTGATTCTGGGCCCAGAACAGCCCAGGGATGTGGTCCTCCTTCCTGTCACTCTGACCTGGTAGTTCAGACTAGAATATTCCATAGTCATGGATAACCTGGTCACATTTTCCCTCTTCTAAGGAACAAGAATGGTGGAAGAATGTTGGTTTGGGGAGTTGGCCAGCATCAGAGGCATGACCTTTTTCCTAGAAGTCCTTGTTCTCTCCACCTTGTCTTTCTGCTGAAAGGCAAGAGTTATGGGCTGGGCATTCTGCTGTCCTCCATTCAAAGACTAGGGCTTTGAGCACAGCTTGCCCAGCCACATGGTGAAGTGGGTCAAGTGTTCCTGACTCTTTGTCTCCTTTTGCTAATGGGTTCTGTGAACCTTGTCTATGAGGGGCTCTCCAGTCCACTGGGACCAGCCCAGTAAGCTGTGAGGCTTGTGAGCAGGGCATTCATTGACCCAGGCTTACTGGCACAGGACTCCAGCATATCATGCCCCAAGGGAGCATCCATGTCGCCAGTGCTTCACATTAAGAGCTGGATGTGGAACAGTCCCTGCTCTCAGGCTTTTAGATCTTTCTTTCTTTTTTGGCATCTTCTTCTTTTTAAAATTTTGATCTGAGGGAAAATTTACAGAGCAAATTGTTTTTCCATTCAACAGTCCATACACATTCTGTTTTGTGACATTTACTGAAATCCTCACCCTGTCACAATATTTTCCCACTTCCTCCCTGTGCCTACCCCTTCCCTTCATCCTTCCTTCCCAGCCCCTCCTGCTTTCCTAGCTCTACCTCGGGCAAATGCTGGCCTCTTGATCTCATGTGCTTAATTGGTCTAATGAGTGCACACCCTCCTGATAATATTACTCACCTCATAGGCCTAGTTATCATTTGGCCGACAGTTGTATCATGGGGGTTGAGTTCAGTTCCTAGCTTGAAAGGTGTCTAAGGGGGTTCCACCAGTCTTCATCAGACCAATAAGCCTGGTCCTTTTTTATGATTTTGAGTTTTGTTCCACATTTTATCCCACTCTATCTGGGACCTCCTATTGTGACCCCTTTCAGAGTGGTCAGCAGCGGCAGCCCGACACTGTCTAGTTCTTCTGGTCTCAGAGTCACGGACGCTAGGGTTCATATGTTCCATTAGTCCTTTGGACTAATTGTTTCCATGCATCTTTGACTTTCTTCATTCTTCTTTGCTCAGGATAGGAAAGGAACAATTGTTGTACATTAGATGGCCACTTGTAAGCGTTTAAGACATCAGTTGCTAATCACCAAAGTAGAATGTAAAACATTATCTTTGTGGACTATGTTATACCAATTGACCCAGTGTCCTTTGGGTCTTTCTGAGCTTGAGTTTTGTTACCTATAAAGTGGCGATGTTAATCCTTGCCTAAATCACAGAATCATCCCAATCATCAAATGAGAATGATGTGTGAGAGCTTTGTAAATGGAAAATGCCATCAATGTGGATTCTTGGTGGTTCACTGGCCAGAGAAGATCATGGAAGTCAATTCCATCATGGCCCCTGCCCAAAGAAGGGAAGCACCACACCCACAGTCCTTTGGCTACAGTTGGGATACTGAGGGGTGAAGTGGTGATGGTGGTGAGGTGAGTTTCCCAGTTTCTCCAGGTGTGGATGTGGTAAGTTTCCAGCAGCAGCAGAGTGACTCAGCCCTGGAGAGTAACACCTTTCTTCTGAAATTGGAAGCAGAGAAGGCTGGGTCCCTACTCTCTCTCTATCTCTCGCTCCCCCTCTGTGTATGTGTGTGGTTGAGGAGGGTGGGAGGAAGTTAGGATATCTGGATACTAACCTTGACTACATCATTATCTTGATTTATGACCTTGAGCATGTCACATCCTTTCTATGAACCAAAATTTCTTCCTCTGAGACAGAGGGAGCTGGCCCATGATCTAAAGGAGTGTGTGTGTATGTGCACACACATGTGTTTCTTCACAATTTTTGACAAAAGGTTATGGCAGGGCCCAAGGACTATTGCTTCAGTGGACTGCTAGTTCTTCTCAGCTGGGCCAGGGGAGGGGATTGAGTCCATTATAGACTCAGCTTCAGGGACCTCTCAAGAAACAAGGTCCCTCAGCCTTCTAACCTGTCCCCTAGCTTTGAGCATGAGGAGAGCATCAGCTTCATGTTGCCTGGTGGCAATGACAAGGCAGGGGCTGATGTGGCCAGTTGCTCTTTCCTCTGGTAATATCAGCACCCTGAATAAATCTTTCCCTGACCCTGGTTAGCTCTCTCCTGACCGTGGCTTCCTGACATATGTTGCTGGGGAGACTGCTGGGCTTGGGGAGGGGGCAATGCTGAACGTGTAGAAAGAGTTAAGTGGCCCCAAATGTGGGGGTAAGAGGACCTGGGGTGAACAGGATTTCTTAACCCCATCAGAACCTGTCACTTTTGAAAGGTGACATTTTTAGGTTACAATCTCCCCTCTTACCAAGTTTCCATACGAAAAGTGACCATGTGATAAATAGCTATGCAACTATTGACAAACTTGCTTTGAAGACAGCAAGGTGGGTAAGAGCTTATGATTTGGAGGCATTAGGTCTGGGTTCAAATCCCAACTCTGCTGCCAATTCATTGCTTGATCTTAGGCAAGTGAGCTGCTGTCAGCCTAGGTTTCAGCTGAGAATAATACAAGTATTTTTAATATTTTGGCCTTCAGTCATAGAAGGACTTATGTGCTAAACTCCTTTTACAGTTTAAACTCTCCTGATTGCAGGAGAGAGGGATCTGCCTTTTCTCTTCAGCAGACACTGAGATTTCCATAGATCAGCATTTCCCAAAATGTGCTCTGTGGAACCCAAGACATGAAAGGATGTCCTGCACATAGAGGGTCTGGTGTTTGGGAGGAGTTTGGGCAAGCTAGATTAACTAAACAACTGTCTGCTACAGGAATGTTCCTAAGCTTGGATGCCTTATGAAGCTGCATATAAAGGGGTGATGTGAGCAGCACTTCTCCAGATTCATTTGACCACGGAACCATTTCTCACAAAGCATATCGTGAGACACGTTTTAGGAGGAGTGGCACAGTTCTTTCTCTCTTGGCTCCCAGGAAGTTAATGTCTCCAGCTCACACCAACTCCCCGTCAGCCTGGGATCTTACATTATGCTCCACCCCCCGCCTCTGCGGTTCTGGTTTTCTATTTCTGTTTTGCTTGTGCATATATCTTTATTGCAGGAGACCTCAAATGCTGTGTGGAAGTGAGGGAGGGGGGATGGAATCATCAGGAGGTAAAGAGCCTCTGTTAGGACCTTGAGCAATGCTGAGCTCTTAGGAGCTCTGGGCAAGGGCTGTGGGCAGGGGCTGGGATGCCATTCACAGTTATCCCTGTAATGAAGACCTCTCGGAAGACCGGGATAAACACAGCCTTTGGAGATTCCTTCAAGTTCTGTTTGTGATTATTTTGCCCCAGGCGGTTAAGAAAGAAGGGCAAGTGTCAGCATGTTTACCTATGTCCTGCAAGGACTGCTTAAGAAAGTAAAAGTGACCTTGTACTGGCCACTGCTGACCTCAAAAATGAAATCATTTCTGCTATTGTTGCACTTAGTTGTTAGAAGAAAGACGGAGGCAGTTGGGCCAATGGACAGTGACCTTCTAATGAAGTGACCTCAGGAGTGGGTGAGCCAACAGGAACTAAGCCCCAGTTCCACTGTGGCCACCCTGAAGGATGAGGGTCAATGAGGAGGATGTCCCAGGTACCTGCTTGTAGCTGCTGGGGGCAGCCAGGAGCATCAGACCAGAAGGCTGACTCTATCCTGCTTCTCTGGGATGTGTATACCACCATTTTTTTTCTTTGAACCTTGCACCCTCCAATATACCAGTCTTTCTCTGCATCTTTTGGTTGGACTGTGTGAGTAGCCAGGAGGACTGAGAGGAAACACTCTCATCCCCACCCCTTTATTTCTCTAATGTATTTCAATCTGCAGGTAGCAAACCACTAACGAGTGGAGAAACCAATGTAGAAATAAATTTTAAAACATGAAATAGAATAGAAAATATTAGAGTGCATTGGAGGTTGTTGTTATTGTTGTTGTTATGTTCCATCGAGTCAGCCCTGACTCATAGCGACCCCTCCTTGGGTTTCCGAGGCAGTATCACTATGGAAGTAGGATTGCCCAACCTTCCTTCCGAGGAGTGGCTGGTGGGTTTGAACCACCAGCCTTCTGGTTAGCAGTCAAGTGCCTTAGCCACTATGCTACCAGAGTAGGGGTTAAATATTATTTCATGAACGATATATAGATAGATGGTTATGGGATTGTGGTGTAAAAAGTATTATTGTGGCTCATATTCAATGAATTGGAAGTCACTGGCTAGCTGACTCTGGGGGTTGGCTCCAGCTGGGCAAGATGGATCAGCACCCTGGGTCTGTCCTGGGTTCACATCGACTTTCCATGTCAGCCTTGTCCTAGGTCTAGGGTATCCTTCCACACCCAGAAGAAAATGTACCCTGAAGAAAGATGCTTCTGACCTGTCTCCTTTGAAAGAGACATTTCTGTATCAATCATTTCTGTGTCAGGAGCCCCTGCTGGAGGAGAAGGGCATCCCCACTCCTGCTTGGCAGGGAGCTATTACTGATGTGTCAGTTAAGTCAACTGTGGTGTATCCAGTCCAGACTCCATAGGCTGTGTGAGGAGAGGAGCTTCTAATTCTCTCACCTACTGCTGTGTGATTTAGGGCAAATGACTTGCCTTCTCGGAACCACAGTTTGCTTATTTACAAGGGGAGACTTGGACCAGATGATTTCTCAGGTCTTAGTGTGCTCTGATGGTTTGTCCCAGGATGACACTCAGAAAATCTAGATCTTCAGGGAAATCACAAAAGGGAAGCCAATACTGCCCATGTGATTTCTCTCCTAAAGCTCCTGAAGCAAAGGGTCTAGTCCTCCCAGGGTGCAGTAGTTGGTGTGTCTGTAGACCCTGATGGGGAGCAGGGGGAAGTAGCTGCTCCCTGGCAGCACCAACGGCATGTGGTGACAGAGGCAGCTGGAGCCTGAGCCTGTTCTCCATGGACAGCATTTATTAGGCGCCATTCTCAGTGTGAAGACAGATAGGCAGGAGGAACTAAGGGAAGGCCGTGACTGCCACAGCCTTTGGAGTCCAGGGGCTGCCCGGGTGGGGATGTGGGTGTGGGGACTTGTCACCCACACATATTGCATATTCTGTGGCAGTGTGCCCAGACATAAGGCATTGGGGAAGCAGAAAGGCTGCCTGCAGTGGGAGGAGTTGAGGAAGGGAAGCAACATTGGCCTTCCACGTCCCTAGGAAAGACCCAGCCAGAGACTGAGCAGCCAGCAATGCTCTGCCCCCGGGGTCATTCCACCTCCTTCCTCACCATCTCCCTGTAACTTTGGTTGTGGCTCCCTCGGGACTGACTGGACAGGACCCCTCGAGGGCAGGGTCACACACAGGACAGAGGCAGCCAGCACTGCTCTTCCTCCAACACACATACAGAGGGCTCTAGCCCAGGTCCTGGGCCCTGCTTTCCTGGAGCACATGGGCAGCCAGCTCCCTTACACTGAGACTGGACTCACACAAAGGCCAGGCCAGACTCTTCCTTCCTATAGGTTCCCACAGGGCAAAGGACATGGCTGGGGGTGGGCCTGAGGCTGATCACCCTGTGGGCTCCCTGTTCCCACTTCCCCAAATGCCAAGGCTAGCCTTGCTTGGCAGTGCTGAGGAGCTGGCATCAGCAGCATGGGAGGGCAGTCTTGAAGGAGAGCTCTTCCGCGCACTCCCTCTTGATGCTGTCCCGAGCACTGTACCAGCTCCGGGATGGGTCCTGACAGTGGAGTGAAGGGTGTCACCTCTGCCTGGGCTTCTGGATGGCAGGTGCTTTAGGCAGTGGATACACGAGATCCAGGTTCCCCATCTGGGAGGGTGTTCTTTGCTGCAGCATCAGCTTACCTTTACCTGTTTGGGACACAGACACCAACACTGACTGTGGGGCCAGGGATAATGTTCTAGTAGTTTGGAACCCACCCAGGGGCTCTGTGGGAGAGACATGGTAATCTGTTTCTGTAGAGATTACAGCCAAGAAATCCCTATGGGGCAGTTCTACTCTTTCATGTGGGGTTGCTATAAGTTGGAACTGACAACAACAACAGGACATGCCTATCAACTCTCTTGGCTGCTCAGATGATTTCCTAAATGCTCCAAACCTTGGCCTTCTGTGAGATCCAGCCCTGCTTACAGGGCAGTCCAGAGACCAAGGGGCCCTACCCGGTCTCAGGGGCTCATTCAGAGGCCGCTGCTTCCTAGCCAAGATAGTATAGGCAGTGCCCCAGACCTTAGGTGTCTGGTTCTGGTTTAAGCCCCAATTCCCCATCCAATGCCGGACAGGCAAGGCAGGAGCTTTGCTTTTCAGAGCAGTCTGAGGAGCTGGAAGGAAAGAGCACTTAGACTGGGAAAAAGTAGTTTGGGTTCTTGTTCCCCTTTGCCTTTTGCTGTCTGTGTCACCTTGGGCAAGCCACTTCACCTGTTTGGGCCTCAGTGTTCTCATCTGTAAAATGGGAATGAGACCTCTTCCTCTGTTAACCTAACTGAGGTGTTGTGAGAACCAAAGGAATGAGTAGCCAGAACAGGATTTTCAGAGGCTAAGAATCACTCCACAAATTTAAGAATTGGTGATTCTTAGCAGTAGCCACATCTGGAGTTTTCTGATTTCAGACTCCAAGGGCAGTCTCCCCAAGGGTGGACCACCCTCTCCCATCCCTCATGAGAATGTGTTTGGAGGTCAGCTAACACTCACAGCAGAGACCACCCTGCAGAGTGGGAAGCCACTGCCTCCCCCACTCCCTCTCTCCCCTCTTCTGCACCTGTCTGTCCTTCCTTGCATCTGTCTTGCCTTCTGGGGGCTAGCTTTAGTGACTGCTAGGTTTCCACTGTCTCCATACTGCAAAGCCATGCAAAACAACACAAAAGGTAGTGGGAGGTTGGGAGACACAGCTAGGGATGAGGAGAAGAAATGGGATTGAGGGGGGTGAACTGGACAAAGACACCCTGGCTTTTGTAGCCAAGGGAAGGTGGGAGACCTGGCAGGACAGAGGTATAAATAGAGATGCAAACATACATGGAACACGAAGTCCCCTCTAGAGGTGGGGGTCTGATAACCAGCAGGTCCTCTGAGGACTGGGAAGCGCCTTAGATTTCCAAAGGGATGGGAGGCTCAGGAGGCTCCCAGCTTCTACCTTCCTGTCCCCTGACCCCCCAAGTTTCACATTTCTCAGAATTTGCAGGGCGTGGATGGGGACTCCAGGGGTCCCTCAGGCCCAGGTTCCTGCTGGCTGGTGCGAGCAGGCACAGTCGGAGATGGGGTGGGTGAAGGGTGGTGAGGGGTGTGGGGGTGCCCCACGGGGCCAAAGGCTTTTGGGCGGCCTTTTTCACGCCCTTGCTGCTGCTCTTGGCAGGAGCCCCCCGCCCGGCCCAACCCTGTCAGCCCTCCCAGTGCGCCAGGCCCGTGGGGCGGTCACACGGAGCTCCTGCGCTTCATGAGGCCGCGGAAGGTGGACAGGCTGTGCAAACCCGTAGACACCGAGCTGATGGCGGAGCGCGGCGCGGCGCTGCAGAGGCACCGGTGCGAGGGAGTGTCGCTGTAGCGGCCGCCCCCTCCCGGTGACGAGTGGCTCTGCTCGACGCACGTGTCGGACGTGGAGAGGTCCCGCGGGATGATCATGGGGATGGAATACTGCAGCTTCTCGCGGCTCTTGTACCAAAGGCACGAGCACATGGACTGGAAGTGCAGCACTTCGGCATAGACGTTGCGGAAGCCGCCGCTGCCGCCTCCCGCCACAGCTGTGGAAGATGCAGTGTCGGTGGTGTGCGCGCTGCCGCCCGCGCCGCCGCCGCCGCAGCTCGCGCCGCCGCCGCCCGCCTGCCCGTTGCGTGTGAGCAGCGCGCGGTGCTCGGCGTCGCGCTTCTCGTCCTCAGCGTTCATGGTCATGAAGCGCAGCACCACGAGGTTGAGGAAGGCTCCGATGACCGTAAGACCCGTGAGGATATAGACGAAGCTGAAGGCCACGTACTGCGGCTGTGTCTGCAGCGCCTGGTCCTTCTGCAGTGCCACGTAGTCACCGAAGCCGATGGTGGTGAGCGTGATGAAGCAGTAGTAGTAGGCCTGGAAGAAGGTCCAGTGTTCATAGTAGGAGAAGGCGGCGGCGCCAATGCACAGAGTGCTAATGCACGAAAAGAAGCCAATGAGTACCATGTTGGCCATGGACACGTCGGCGCGCCTCATGCCCAGCCCCTTCTTGGTGCGGTGGAGTAGATACTTCACAAAGGTATTGATGCGCTCACCCAGGCTCTGGAACATGACAAGCGTGAGCGGGATGCCCAGCAATGCGTAGAACATGCAGAACACTTTCCCGCCATCCGTGCTGGGAGCTGCGTGGCCGTACCCTGAGGGAAGTGGAAGAAGAGGGGAGAAGGCACATGCTATTGGACTGTCTTTCCAGAAACCCTCCTTTTATCCTCTTCCCTCCCCTCCAGCACTCCCACCTGGCAGATTCTTGGTCTCTTTCCTTCTAGACAAAGGGAAGACAACAAGCAATTATGTGTGCTCCTTGTCCCCAAGCACTGTGCTAGTCCCATAGCTTATGGTTTCTTTCTTTTTTTTTTTT
>NW_006921641.1:13474303-13495008 GCF_000298275.1 Orycteropus afer afer
TTCACTGACAACTCAGTACTGTATATGCAAAAGGGTTCATATTTGTTGTCTGTACTTCCCATGTACCTCTCTATGTCTTTCTCATAGCTTATGGTTTCTAATTTATCCTTGTGACAACTCCATAAGGTGGGTAGGAAGGAAGGGGGAAACAGGCTTGGGAGGGTTAAGTGACTTCCAAGGTTTGGAAGCCAAGCAACCTGCCTTTGAACTGGAGTCTGATTTGAAAGACTGGACTGTTTTATATATCTAGGAGGACAAACTGACTGGTGGCAGTGTTGGCGTCTTTGTCCAGAGGCAGTAGGGATTGTGGTAAGGGTAATGGCCAGTCAAGTGGGAGACCTAGGTTCTAGTTCTGTGGCATGGGCTTTGGACATATTCCTTGTCCTCTCTCAGTCTCAGTTTCCTTGGCTATAATGGGAAGAGGTTGGACTAAATGGGCTCTGACATCCAGTTATTCAGTACAGAGGGAGGAAACTGAGGCATGGATGGCACCTTAATGATTTCCTTGCTGCCAGCCAAACATTTTCAGGGGGCGGGGCATGGGGATAGTAGGTCCTAGGGTGACTGGCCCATCATTGCTGGGAAAGGAGAAAGGAGACAGTGCCCCTTGTCCCCTCCCCCAGTTGTATCATCAGTGCTCTAGGCTCTTCACCAGCCCCCAGTCTGGGGTCCTGGGCTCACTCTTTGTGCCTGGCCCCAAAGTGAGGTCATCATGGGAAGGTGATCTTACCCAGGAGCCCTGGTGTCCTTTGAGGTGTGTTACCATCACCAGCCAGACACTACTGCCACTTCCCCATGCCCACCCTCACCCCATACCTCCCCGTCCCCTATCCCAACCCTGCACTGAGCAAGGAGCCAGGTAGAGGCAAAGCCTCACTCTGAGCCAGCCATCAAATGGTCTTAAGTCAACAGTTTTGCCTGTTGACCTGGAGGAGGATGAACCTTGGATGGGAATTCCAGGAAGCTCTGGCCACAAGTTCTGACCCTGTCACTAATGGCTGTGTGACCTTGGACAAACTATTCTCCTTCTCTGAGCTTGTTTCTTCATTAGCAAAATGAGGTCCATTGGGCCTGCTTCCTTCACCAAGCTCTTGAGATACTTATTATTTTTATTAACAGAGATCATAAAATAATGCTGGCGGCCTTTCAATTTTTTTCTCCTCCTTTTTAAGCCTTATCAAAACTGAACCAAATGCTTCTTCTTCCATGCAGCCTTCTTGGATTCCTCAGAGCCATAAATGATCTCTGACTTATTTGAGTGGGACTGAGAATATTCAGTTTTTAACTCCAGGGCCAATATCACCACCACTTCTTTCTCTGTCCTTCAGAGTCCCCAACTACACATGCAAATTAAACACTGACTTCAGGGTGAGGGCACTGCTAGACCTCATCATGTTCCTTTCTAAATTCCACCCTATATAGCCAGCCATGCCCAAGGGACCCAAAATATGTTTGATGAGTGAATGGTAGGGCAGAATACCATGTGCTTTGCTGTCAGATTTGAATTCGAATCTTGACTCTACCATGGACTAGCCATTTTTTTTAAACCCCTCTGACCTTTAGTTTCTTCATCTGTAAAATGGAGCTAATAAATAAATAGCCTGCTCCACAAGGACTTTTGGGAAGAATAAGTCAGATAATGTGTGTAATGCACTTAGCCTAGAGTCTGGTACATATCAAGTCCTTAATAATGGCTCATCATAATTAACAGCACACAAAGTGCCAGATTTCCTTCACATTTCCAGCATAGCACCAGTCTTGGGAGCAGCACAGTTCCAGTAAAGCTGGTGCCTCTGCCAGCTCAGGGCCATTTGAATCTTAAAGCTCTGAGAGGTCTGGGGACAGCTGCTCAGGGTGTGTGTGGCTATGGGACTGCCCTGAGAACAAGCTCCACTGCCTCGACCATAGTGTCGAGCAAGTGACTCTATCACTCTTTGCCAGGGGCCCGACAGCTGAGCTCTTGAACCACTGTGCTTGGTTCATCCATGCCGCAGCAGGGTGAGAACAGATTGTGCCTGCCAGCTTGGCTGTGGCAGCCAGACCACAACTCACCTCGACAGCTGGGCAGGCCCGAATCCAGAGCTGCTGCTCATCCTGTCCTTCCTTGTCCCCCAGGCCCCACTGCACAGGCATGGGGGAGGGCATGGTGCTGAGGATGGGGCTGGCCCCAGCTTGACCACATGTTGGCTGTTAACCCAAGGCAAATCCCTTCCTCTCTCTGGACCTCACTAGCCTGGTCTGCACTCTGGAGGATGATGGAGAACTAGCCTAACCTTCCCTGGCTGCCTAAGGAACTGCCTTTAGGAGTGAAGGAGAGACTAGACTTGCACCTGTGGGATCCCAGCACCAATGCAGAACCTGCAGCTGCTCAACAGAAGCAGTGGTGCTGGGATCCTGCAGGTGAAAGTCACACTGAGATTCAGTCCTGGGAGGGGTGGTGATTTTTGTGGAGTCAGGCAGATACCTCCTACCATTAGGGTGAAGAACCCTCTCCCCACTACCATTGCAATCTTGCCATGTGGTCCTTCACAGGCTGATTTCTTCTGGGTGCACCATCTTTGCATGCCTTAGGGCTTGCCTTCCTAGAGGCTTCATTGCTCATTGAAGGCTGCCTGCCAAGCCCCCAGCTTCAGAGAGCCATTCCTGATCTGATTCCAGCCACCTTCCCAATCCCTTCTCTTGCTGGACCCCCTTAGCTACCACACAGGATGCCCCACCCTCGCCCCATGCACCACATCCCAGACCCCAGTCACTGTCTCCCTATAGGGCTTTTCTCACTTTACTTTCCTCTCCGGCTCTGCCTGCCAACCCTTGAGTACCCTTAGGGTCCAACTTCAGTGCCCTCACACTTCCTTATCTCCCAGCTGTAAGTGACAACTCCTTCCCCTGCCCTTGTGTTGAACTTAGTGACTTTTGAAGCAGGTGACATATTCAGGCTTCATTCACTAAAGGACAAGAGTCTCAACAGCCACTGCACTGTCCAGGTGGCTCCAGCCTAGACCTGCCCCAAGATGCCCCAAGTCCACCCTCACTTCCTATCATAGGGTGAGGCTTAGTAATGATAATCTCTTACCCTTAGATATATTTTAAATTTAATCCTCAAAAAAATTCCTGCAAGATCAGTATCATGACTGCATTTTACGGTTGGGGTAATGGAGGCTGAAGAGACCTTGTGAGTGCCCAAGGCCACCCACCCATCAGTCAGCAAACGACAGGGCTCGGGTGTTAACCTTGGTCTTTCTAACTCAGCACTCATTCTGATGCATCAAAATCAATTATAACCCTAGGAAGTGCAGCCAGAATGGGATGCTGAGACCTGCAGAAGAGATCATTTTGAGCTTCATCTTTGGGCACTGCTCTGAGCTGGGTGTGGTAGAAGTAGTAATGGGAGTGGATGCCTGCACTTCTGGGTCAGGATGTCCTCACCCCTTTGTCTGTCCTCTAGTCACTGGGTGAAAGGGTGAGGGAGCTGTGAGGACCTGCTGACGTCATGCCCCAGCTCAGAGGGGTGCCAGCCAGGGTGGAGCTACTCCCAGGGGACCCTGAAACTTCTGGGAAGTAATTGGGAGTTTGGCAAGGCCTGTCTGCCTGCCAGCCGGCCTCTCGCCTTCTTGGTCCTTACTTACATAGGACTTGGGTTTACAAGCAACAGAGGAACAAAAGGTGTTTCCCCACCTTTTCCTTGCTGTCCAGTCTTGCCAGTTTCTGTCCCTGTGTGCCATTGACACAAAGGATGCCCTCTGGGGCTGAGTCTCTGGGAATCTCCTTTCACAATACATGCTGACCATCCAGAACTCATGTCCTGATCATAAGACTTAGTCACTGCCTCTCAGAGTACTGACCAGGCCTTCTGGGCTGTCCTGGTCTTTATTCCCTATCCTTCCCTGAATCCACCATAAACTTAAAGGCTCTTGGAACAAGAAAGCCTCTTAGCAGTCATTTGGCCCAGACTTTACATTGAACAGATGAGGAAACGGAGGCCCATGGAGGGAGAGTGACCTGCTCAAGCCACACAGCTGGTGAGTGGCAGAGCCAGGACTATAACCCAGGATGCCTGATTGTGAAACCAATGCTCTGTCCATTGCCCTCTGCCTCTGACTCAGGTGTGAACAGAACTAGGCCTGTCCACTCAGCCAGGGTCCAGCAACCCCTGCTTGGAAGCAACTCAAAGAGATGGTTCTGGAACCTGGATAGAGACACAGAATTCAGCCCAGGAAGCCACAGAGGAAAATGAGCACTGTGATTCGACCTATGGGTAGCAGAAAAATGAGGGTGGGCCTTAGTTCTTCTTTTTTTCCTCTCAGAATTGCTAAGGAACTTAGAAATTTGCTGAAGCTCCACCTTCCAGGGAGATGCAGGGAGTTGGAGCTGTATTTCCCTTTTACTGGTCATTCTCTCCATGTGTCCTATTTCTTTCTAGTCAAAGCACCACTAAACAATCTGTGCCCTCCATGATGGCCTTGGTTGGACTGGACTTGGCTGCCTGCCCCCCACTGGCCTCCCATGCCTGTCCACCAGCCTGCCAGCCTGACCTCCTGCCCCTGGTCAAGCTGGCCACAAGGACAGAATGCTGGCCACAAGGACAGAATGCTGGCCACAGCCTTGGGTAGAGGAAAGAACATGGGTCTAGGAGGCAGGCCTTCACCATGACTAACTTTGTGCCTAGGGCAAGTCCCTTCCTCTTTCCAGGCCTCTTTTTTCTCAACTGAGACATAGAAGGACAGGGAAAGATATGAGATCTCCATTTTTTTTCTCCCCCAATTATTACTTTTTGCTCTCTCTCTTTTTTTTTTTTCCATCCCTCCTTTCCTAATTATTGTTGTAGGAGTTCTGGTGGTGTAGTGCCTAAGGCATGTGACTGCTAACCAGAAGGGTGGTGGTTCAAACCCACCAGCTACTCCTCAGAAGGTAGGTTGGGCAATCTATTTCCTTAGAGACACCACCTCAGAAACCCAAGGAGGGGTCGCTATGAGTAGGATCTGATTTGTGGATAGTAATTTTCTCTATTCATCCACCCATTCAAAGAGTCTAAATTCTGAAAGATTTTATTTGTTAGATGTGTTGATCAGTGCAGTGTACATATATATAACATAGACACCAAAGAGATAATTTGTTAACAGGTTAATGAATTGATGAAGTCATTATTAATTTATTTTCCCATTAAAATTAAGAACACATCTATTAACATGGAAGAACTGATTTTATGAGACTAAATTAAGTTATTGTTATATTTTTGAAATTCTGAAAATAGCTAGGGGATATCTGCAGTTTAATGGAGGCTCTGGAGCCATACAGCTTTATAATCTTGGCTCAGTTACTTAACTCTCTGTGCCTTAGTTCTCTCATCTATAAAATGGGAATAATGAGGTACTTACCTCATAAAGTTGCCGTGGGGACTTTGATGAGTTAATAGACTTAAAATGCTTAGGCTATACAGATCAATAACTATTAATTATCATTATGATCCACTACTCACGTGTCAGTTTATCATACTGTGGTGGCATGTGTGTTGCTGTAATGCTAGAAGCCATGCCACTGGTATTTGATATGCCAGGTGGGTCACCTATGGTGGACAGACTTCAGTGGAGGTTTCAGACTAAGGCAGACTATGAAGAAGGACCTGCTGATCTTCTAAAACAATTGACCATGTGAAATAGCAGCAGAACATTGTCTGGTATAGTGTGGGGAGATGAGTGCCTCAGATTGGAAGGCACTCAAAATATGACTGGGAAGAGCTGCCTCCTCAGAGTAGAGTCAACCTTACAGCAGTGGATGGAGTAAAGCTTTCAGGCCCTTCATTTGCTGATGTGGCATGACTCAAAATGAGAAGAAACAGCTGAGACATCCATTATAGTAGGAACGTGGAATGTACAAAGTATGAATCTAGGAAAATTGGAAGTCATCAAAAACGAAATGGAACACATAAAGATTGATATCCTAGGCATGAGTGAGCTGAAATGGACTAGTATTGGCCATTTTGAATCAGACAATCATATGGCCTACTCTGGGAATGACAAATTGAAGAGAAATGACAGGACATTCATCATCAAAAAGAACATTTCAAGATCTATCCTGAAGGATAATGCTGTCAGTGACAGGATAATATCCATGCACCTACAAGGAAAACCTGTTAATTCAGCTATTATTCAAATTTATGCATCAACCACTAATTCCAAAGATGAAGGAATTGAAGATTTTTACCAGCTTCAGCAGTCAGAAATTGATCAACTGTGCAATCAAGATGCTTTGATAGTAACTGGTATTTGGAATGCAAAAGTTGGGCACAAAGAAGAAGGATCAGTGGTTGGAAAATATGGCCTTAGTGATAGAAATAATGCTGGAGATCACATGATAGAAATCTGCAATGACTTATTCATTGTAAAGACCTTTTTTTTTTTTTTTTTCCAATGACATAAATGGTGACTACACACATCAGCCTTGCCAGATGGAATACATAGGAGTCAAATTGACTACATCTGTGGAAAAAGATGATGGTGAAGCTCAATATCATTAGTCATAACAAGGCCAAGGTCTGAGTGCAGAACAGATCATCAATTGCTCATATGCAAGTTCAAGTCAAAGCTGAAGAAAATTAAAACAAGTCTATGAGAGCCGAAGTACAACCTTGAGTATATCCCACCTGAATTCAGAGACCAACTGAAGAATAGTTTGATACATTGAATGCTAATGACTGAAGGCCACACAAATTGTGGGATGACATCAAGGACATCATACATGAAGAAAGCAAAAGATTATTAAAAAGACAGGAAAGGAAGAAAAGAGCAAAACAGATGTCAGAAGAGATTCTGAAACTTGTTTTTAAATGTAGAGTAGCAAAGCAAAAGGAAGAAATGATATAAGTAAAAGAATTGAACACAAGATTGAAAAGGGCAGCTTGAAAAGACAAAGTAAAGTATATGTTCAAAGATCTGGAGATAAAAAAAACAAAAGGGAAGAACATGCTCAACATTTCTCAAGCTGGAGGAACTGAAAAAAAAATTCAAGCCTCGAGTTGCAATGTTTAAGGATTCTATGGGCAAATATTGAATGATGCAGGAAGTACCAAAAGAAGATGGAAGAAAAACACAAAGTCACTCTAACAAAAAGAACTGATTGATGTTCAGCTGTTTCAGGAGGTAGCATATGATGAAGAATCAATGGTATTAAAGGAAGAAGTCTGAGATGCACTGAAAGCATTGGCAGAAAAAAAAGTTCCAGGAGCTGATGGAATATCAATTGAGATGTTTCAACAAACAAATGCAAAACTGGAAGCGCTTACTCATCTATGCCAAGAAATATTGGAAGACAGCTACCTGACCAACCAACTGGAAGAGATTCATATTTGTGCGCATTCCAAAGAAAGGTGGTCCAACAGAATGAGGAAATTATTAAACAATATCAATGATATCACATGTAAGTAAAATTTTGCTGAAGATAATTCAAAAATGGTTGCAGTAGTACATTGACAGGGAACTGCCAGAAAGTCAAGCTGAATTCAGAAGAGGACATGAACCAAGGGATAGATTTCATTGCTGATATCAGATGAATCTTGGCTGAAAGCAGAGAATACTAGAACGATGTTCAACACAGGTGAACATCTGCATTGTATTGACTATGCAAAGGCATTTGACTGTGTAAATCCTAACAAATTATGAATACCATTGTGAAGAATGGTAATTCTAGAGCACTTACTTGTGCTCATGAGGAACCTGTACATAGACCAAGAGGTTGTCGTTGGAATAGAATACAAGGGGATGCTGCATGGTTTAAAATCAGGAAAGGAGAGTGTCAGAGTTGTATCCTTTCACCATACTTATTCAATCTGTATGCTGAGCATATAATCTGAGTAGCTGGACTACTTGAAGAAGAACACAGCATCAGGATTGGAGGAAGACCATTAACAACCTGCAATATACAGATAACACCACCTTGTTAGCTGAAAGTAAAGAGGACTTGAAGCACTTACTGAAGAAGATCAAAGACTACAGCCTGCAATATGGATTACACCTCAACATAAAGAAAATAAAAATCCTCACCGCTGGACCAATAAACAACAGAATGATAAATGGAGAAAAGATTGAAATTGTTAAGGATTTCATTTTAGTTGGGTCCACAATGCCCATGAAAGCAGCAGTCAAGAAATCAAACGATGTATTGCATTGGGCAAATCTGTTGCAAAGACCTTTTTAAAGTGTTCAGAAGCAAAGATGTCACTTTGAGGGCTAAGATGCATCTGACCCGAGCCATGGTATTTTTAATCACCTCATATGCATGTAAAAGCTGAACAATGAACAAAGAAGACTGGAGAAGAATTGATACATTTGAATTATGGTGTTGACAAAGAATATTAAATGTCCCATTAATATTAAATATTAAAAGACTGCCAGAAGAGTAAACAAATCTTTCTTGGAAGAAGTATAGCCAGAATGCTTCTTAGAAGCAAGACTTCATCTTATGTATTTTGTTCATGTTGTCAGAAGGTACCAGATCCTGGAGAAGGATATCATTCTTGGTAAAGTAGATTGACAGTGAAAAAGTGGAAGACCTTCAATGAGATGAATTGACGTAGTGGTTGCAACCTTGGGCTCAAGTATAACAATGATTGTGAGGATGTTGCAGGACCAGGCAATGTTTGTTCTGTTGTTTATGGGGTTGGTACTTGATGGTACACCTACATTATTATGATTGTTTTGGAGAACCCCAAGAGTAAATGGTCTTTGAAGTTGCTCAGCTCCTATGTTCTATGATCAGTGTTTCCCAAAGTGAATTTCCCAGAACACCATTTCCATGGCTGTTAATAACTGTTGGAAGAGGAAAGAGTACTTGGTTAAATTAACTTGAGGAAATGCTGAGTTACACAGGATTATTTGTTATTTAAGTGAAGGCTTTCTCAGTGTATACACCTGTTAATGTGTAAAGTCAATTAAAGTTGTCCGGAGAATGAACTAAGTTTTCTCACACACTGCATATTGCTAGTCAGTGTTCCTTAGGACACAGTTTGGGAAACACTTATCTGTAGTATTTAGAACCTCTGAAGTCCTTCCAGGTCTCTGACATTAAGATTCTCTGCCCTCTCACATCTGGGTGTCCCAGGCTTCATGTGGATTAGAAACACACAGCCCTTTGCAGTGCAGGGCTGAAAGCTGTTTCCCTGCAGACTGAGTTATCTAATGTAAATACATGTAAATATGGCACTGGCTAGGCTAATGTTTGTCCCGAGGAAGAAGGAAGGTGAATGAGGTGAACTGTTGCCCGAGGTGCCCAAAGGCTGTGAACTCAGGCATGAGCTGGGCTGCTGTAAAACTGGAAACAGGGAAGGGCTGGCCCCCCAGATCGCTACCTGGACCCAGGATGGGGCAGTCAAGAGGATTGGGACTAGGGAGGCTGGGGGATAGAAGTCGCTCTAGGGGACTGGCTTCGAGACACAAATGCTCCCAGAGGAGGCCAGGCTCTCCTGCTAGGTCTGTAGAGAGCAGCCAGGCCTGAGCCCAAGGGACATCTAGGAAAGGCCCAGCAAGGACTCTGCCTCCTTAGGGATCCAGGCAGCAGTGTGGAGCCAGGAAGTAGGACCTGAGGCTCCGCAGGAACTTAATTGGTGTGTAAAAGAAATGAGGTGGAAGGTAGTAGACAGTGTGCTCAGGCCCTTAGGAGAGAGGGAGGAGGCCGCCAGGTTTGGTGGAAGTGAGGAAAGAGCAAGTACCCTCCTCTTTCCACCTTTTAGAATCCAGCTGGGTCATCACCTTTTCTTCTCTGATCCTTCCCAGCAGCTGGAGAGGCCTCCCTCTCTGCCTCTTCACAGCCCCATCTCTGGGGACTGGGTCTACAGAAAGGTCCTGACAAGGCACCGAGCTTCTGGAGGGCCAGCAAGTCCCCTCAATGTCTGGCCTGAGATCTGATGGGGGCAGCTGCTCAGAAAATGCTGCTAAAACAACTGAGGAGGCCCTTGTGTTGAAGCTGAAGTCAGAAAATTCTCTGTTGACTGCCAGGAGGGGGAGGGGAGGTGGCCATTGGGAGGAGGGGCCTTTGGTGACTCATGGCTCCTGCTTTCATTGTGACCCCCCAGGCTCCTTCAAAATGAGGTCAGCTTCAAGGCCCCAGAAGGGCCCCCCCCCCCCCCCCGCAAGCCAGCCTGGCCAATCCCCCAGCAAGGCCTGGGAAACCATCAGGACTATGGAGCTGGGGTGGGGGTGGGGACCAGTGCAGAGAACTGGATCTGGAGTTTGTCCCCCTCCAGGCCAGAGCTCCTGGAAGGACAGCTCTGAAGCATGCACCCTCCCCCTCCCTCCTTCCGCCCTGCGCCTTTCCAAGGCCTCTCTTTCCCTCTTTCCATCTCCTCTTTCAGCTCTTCTCCCCACCAGCAGATCCCATTTTTACCCCTTCCTCCTAGATGTCCCCCTTGTGGGAAGTCTGCCCTCTCTCCTGTGGATCTTCTCCACCCATAGGCACCCCTGTCACTCAGATTTGGGGGCCTCTGGTATAGGACAGCCCCCCAATGCTCCTATCCCTCACCGGCCCCTGGCCCACGTGGGATTGGGGGGAGTGGAGGGGGAGAGTTCTGGTGTCATGGAAAATCCCTGTGGCAGCCAAGGTCAGTGTTTGCAGACACAGCCTGGCCTGAAGCCAGGCCTGCCTCCCTGGCCAGCTCCCTCCGGCCTATTGCAGAGGCCTCTCAGCACAGGGGCCCTCAGAGACACCCTGGGGCTACTCTAGGTCCCTGGGGGCAGGAGTCTCTGGAGCCCTTAGTCCTGAATTGTGGAGTCTTGTAGTTCAACTCACTCATTTTATGTATGGATAAAGGGCAGAGACCAGGCCAAGGTCAATGGCAGAGCTAGGACTGGAATCCAGCATTCTCGTCCTAGCTTAGCCCTGCTTTACTGCACCACTCTGCAGAGGGACCAAACCAAACCAAATTCACTGCTGTGGAGTTGGATCCGAATCATAGTGACCCCTCCTAGGGTTCCCGAGGCGGTATCACTCCGGAAATAGATTGCCCAACCGTCCTTCTGAGGAATGGCTGGTGGGTTTGAACTGCCAGCCTTCTGGTTAGCAGTCAAATACCTTAGGCACTATGCCACCAGCTTAAAGTCTTTCCTGATAGGCCAATGAGGCTGGGTATAAAACATCCATTAAATGCAGGGATGGCTGGAAGTTGTGCTAGACTAGAGGGTGGTGATGAGGTCAGGGGCAGGAGACCCAGGTGATCAAACCAAGGTCTCTGACCTAAACATACTTTTGGTCTAGGTGTGAATCAGATGAAGTGTCTTACTGAAAGCACACTGATAACTTCAAAGGCCCATACAAACAAGATGTTCTTATTACACAAATAATTAACAATGCATGTGTAGATGGTAAATGCTTTAGGAGGGGTTTAAGCTAGTTAAGGAAGATTGGAGGTGGAGAACTTCCAGCTAGGGTGTCTGGGAGGGCTTCACAGAGGAGGTGGCATTTGCGCTGAGCTCTGAAGGATAGATAGGAAATGAAGGGAGTTGGTAAAGCGGATGCAATGCTAGGAAGACACAAGGTATGTTAGGGACAGAGAAGAAAATAGATTTGGGGGAGGAGGTTGATGGACGTTCTCACCAATGGAGATGGGTGGGGACCAATAGACTCTGGTTAATTTCCTAGCAGAGAGATTTCCTAGAAGTGGCACTGCAAGGTCACCGATAGGAACATTTCCAAGGTTCTTGATGCATCAGGCTGTGCAAGGCAGACTCCATGCCACCCAGACCAACCAGAGCAAACAACCAGCGTTCAGAAAAAGATTTATGAACAAGGATGTTTATAGCTGTATTTTCACTGTGAAATATTGTAAACAGTTCAAATGTTCACCAGGAGGGTTTGGTTAAGCATATTAAGGTATATTTATGTGGTGGAATATTATGCTGCCATTAAAATGCTCTTTTTGAAGAGTGTTTCAATTACACATAAAGTTAAATAAAAGTGGTAGGATATAACACTTTATGTATAGTGAGATCCCACTCTAAATACATAAATATAAAAAATGTATAAACATATGCACACTATGGGGCAGTTCTACTCTGTCCTATAGAGTCAGTATGAGTCAGAATCAAAAAAAAAAAAAAAAAAGGAAAACACACAAACCCATATGCATACATAGAAAAAAAAGCAGCAAGGAAATACACTAAAAAGCTTACAGAGTTTATTTCTGAATAGTGGGCTGATAGGTGACTTTAATTTCCTTTTCACACACTCTGTATTTTCTACAAAAAAATCTTATTAGTTTTATAAATAGAAAACGATAAATATTATAATCCTCACAACAACAAAAATTCTGGTTTCCGTGGAGCAGAGGTTTGTTTGAATAGTGAAGGTCGGTGAGGTGGGCAAGGGCTCAAATTTGAAGAACTCTGAAGGCTGGGCTCAGGAATTCAAAACTTAACTGGAAGGTGATGAGGAGCCATTGACAGCTCCCAAGAGAGAAGGGTCAGGCTCAAAGAGGGTCTCAAATACTGAGACCTATTTTCCTGGCTTCAGGCCTTATGGCAGTGGGAGATGGGAGGCAGGGGTATCACTAGGAGGCCTCTGCAGGGGTCCAATGGTTAAGGGCTCAGGCTTGAACTAGAGGGAAGCAGAGGATGTGGGGAGGCCAGGAGAGGAGAGAAGAAGGGAGTAATGGAAGGAGAGAACAAAGGAGAAAGGGAGGGGACAGAGAGGAGAGCTGAGACACAGTGTGCGGGACCACATTTGTGGGTTGAAAATGTGAGCTCCAGAAGGGCAGAGCTTTTTGTCATTTTTGTTCACTACTCTATTCCCCACACCATGGGCTTGGCACACAGTTGACACTTAATAAATACCTGTTGAATGGATGAATTAGGGTGAGGGAGCATTCAAAGATGAGCCCAAGATCTGGACAGTGGAGACAGGGAGGATGGATAGAGCTGAGGGCCTGAGTTGGCTGTGTACCATCACAGGGCAGCCACTCCCCTGGGTATTCTGGGAAGGGCACTGACCTGGGGCCAGTGGGCTCTGGAGGGTCTGTGCTAGGCCACTGGGCCAGATGGCTAAGGTCTAGGCCTGTTCTTATGACTCGCTGGACAGGGCATCTGTGAACTCAGACCTTCTAACAGATTGAATCTGGTAGGGTTTTAATTAAATGAATCCACCAGGGACAGCCTGGCATGGAGAAAGGAACTCTGAAGCACAATTTTAAGTGGACATGGCCATCTTAGCAGATGGCTGCAGATACCAGTGCTATTGCTTTCCAAGCTGTGTCTATAACTCTGGCATCTGGCTGGCCTGAGCTTACTGAAAATCCTGTAGAGGAAGTGCAGTTATTATTCCTATTTTACAGATATGGAAACTGAGTCTCAGAGAGGTAAAATGTTTTATCTCAGGCCATAAATGCCAGGACCAACCTTGAAATTCAAAGTTCTTTCCCAAGAGTCTTTTCTGACTCTTCACACTGAGGGGGAAATCAGAAAATTCAGCTTCTGGTTCTAACTGTGCTACTATGTGAACGCGGGCAAGACCCTCTCCCTCCCTGGGCCTTGAGTTCTTTCTCTGGAAAATGAAGGAGCTAGAGGAGATGTTTTTGAGGCCCTTCAACATTCGAGGGTTCTGTTCCTTCACCACATACAGTGGGGAAAGCAGTAGTCTCAGTTGGACAAAGGAACAATGGAACTTTTGGGTCCCCAAAGCAATAGCACTGGGCTGCTGGGTGCACATTAGACTCACAGCTGCAGGGGCTTATGTGTCTTTGCAGAGCTGCCCCAGTTGGCACTGATGAGATGTTGTGAAGAGGATGAGCCTTTGGCTGTTCTGGGAGGAGAGGCCAGCACTGAGCTGGCTTGGGAAGCCCTGCTCTGTATAACATTCTCCCAGCTCAAGGGTAGGAGCAGCCAGAGCAAACAATTTAGAGACATAAACTCATCTCCCCCTCACCCTCAAGCCCCACCCTGAACATTCCAGCACTCAGGGCCACAGTCACGGAGATGGCTATGGGTCTCTGCCCAGGCCTCCCAGAGCCAAGACAAGCGCAAGCATTTGGGAAGTCGTTAGTCCCCAGGTTGGCCCTACTATGGCTGAGTCTCAAGGGGACTCTGGCACCCTACCCCCAGCTAGCCTAGAGACCTTTCTCCTAGAGCCTTGAGTCCTGGCTTCTCTTGCCTCTTTCATTTTTTTTGTTTCACCTTCTCTCCTCAGTCTCCCTCTGGACTCTGAGGCCCCTGAGGGCAAGGATGGAGTCTTGTACTTCTCAGTAGCTCCATGCTGGCACACAAGAGCTAATAGTGGTTGTATTGTTATTAGTAGTAATAATAATAAAGCTCAAGTGTATTTGTGTGCAAGGCACAGTACTAAGTGCTTTACATGCATTATTTTCCTTCATTATCACAGCAACCTTTTAAGATAGGTATTGTTTCCATTTTATAGATGAGAAAACAGAGGCACAGAAAGTTTCAGTAACTCATCCAAGACCATGCAGCTAATGAGCGGATGAGTCAGGGTACAAGTTCAGGTCTGTCACCTTATACAGCCCAACCAATGCCAGGGAAATGGAAGCTGAGTTCTGAAAGGCAGGTGCCCAGTGGAGGAGACTGAGCTGAGCAGCTGGGTGACTCAGACAAGCCCCCACAGATCTGTTGTGGAACTTCCAAGGCTGAGTCTCTTCTATGTCTTGTTGGCCTCCAGGGCCTCTGGACCAGAGCCAGGGTTTGGGATGCTTGGCCCATTTGCGCTGGAGAGGGACCTTCAAAAATGGCTCCTCTTAAAAGCTGTTCTGTTCTGGAAAACTAGTGGTGTGAAGAGAGGTCAGCCCTATGTCTTCTTCTCTGTCAAAGGGGGTGCTCTCTTCAGCTAAGATTCCTCTTCCAGCACCAGAGAGCAGGAGGTGGCCAGCACAAGTTGCTCAGGCAGTAGGGGAGCGCCCAGCCAAACCTGGGAGAAGCCCCTGCCTCTGGAAAGAGGGGGTGTGGTACCTGGGGAGGTCCAGCAGGAAGCAGGGTCCCCCTGGGGCCTGAAGCACTTGGCTGCTCTCAAGAATATCAGCTGGAAAATCAGCAAGGCGAAATGGCTTCCTTCCCTCTTGGCTTGTCTAAATCAATTAGCAAACATTTCTTAAGCACTTACTATTTTGTGCCATGAGTGAGGCTTAGTGCTAAGAGAGGAGGCAGAGAGGAGGCCATATGGCCTTGTCCTCTGGGCACAGAGACTAGTGGAGGGTAGGTGGGAAAGTCTGTCAGGTAAGGAAGGGCTTGCCCGAAGATGTGCTCCGTCTTTCCGGCAAGGTGAGGTGTGTGCACCCAGGAACTGGGGGAGGGATCCAAAGCCACAGTAATCTTGCCAATGGTGCTGTGGCTGGAAGTATGGCATTTCCCACTCCTGACAGGCTCCAAATAGGGGCCTGGACTCCTGGAAGCAACCTTGGTGGTGTTATGACCCTGTTAGATCCTGGTTGGAGTCCATAGGTGGTACAAATAGTTAACACACTCAGCTTCTAACAGAAGAGTTGGCAGCTTAAATCTGCTCAGAGGTGCCTCAGAAGAAAGGCCTGGTGATCTACATCCAAAAAATCAGCCATTGAAAGCCCTATGGAGCACAGTTCTCCTCTAATGCACATGTTCACCACGAGTCAGACTCTGTGGCAACTGGTTTTAGGCCCTGGTTTTCAGTAGAAATTGGATTACACTCACTGGCTGAAGCCAGATTCTCTTTTCCCTCTACTTTCCTTTTTATTTTGTCATTTATTATTTTATAAGCTTTTTCTTTTAGAGCAGTATATTTATAGAATTATTATGAATATCTCCCCTCCTTTTTTTTTTTCTAATTTTATGGAAGAAAAAGACATTTTGTTATTTATACCTGAAAATCAATTATCTAGAAGAAGCATAAACATATTCAGGCATTTTTAAAACGAAATAACTAAGTTCTGCATTAAAAGACATTTGTTCGTAATATGCCAAGAAATTTTTACCTAGTATTGAATCTTGAATATAGCCAAAACTGTAAATTCCTCCTCACCTATCACCCCATGCATTTCTCTGCTAAATACTCAGTACCTTCCTTCTTTGATTCTTTGCTGGCTGCTGTGTTCCTGCTAACCCCTCCTCTGCCATCTTCTCCCAAGCTTTCCCCCCACTCTGGCCCATGAGCAGCCCCTTCTCTCTGTTCTCCACATAACATCCATCTCTGCCACTCCCTTGGCCTCTTGACAGCCTCTGCCTGGCATATTTACCCATCTCCTTACGCACAGTAACACTTCTGTGAGCAAAGTTCCTTTCGTCAAGTCAGCCTGCAAAGAATAGGGAGATGGAGGGAGCGAGCGTGGGAGCTGCAGCCCAGTGGTGCTGTCAGGAGAGCTGGTCAGGGTCCAGGCCTGGTCCCCTTGGTGGGGTCTTGCTTCCTGGGCCTCACCTCTCTGTACCTGGGTCTGGTGCAAGAGGTGGGGTGGGGAGAAGATGAATGTAAGCAGACGGCAGCAGAGAGAAAGAGAGCCATTCACACTTTAGAACTGGGCCCATGCATTCTCTGCTTTTAGCACCTCTACTGATAATGGCAAAAGGATCAGGTAACCTGGATGCTTTACGTCATCTCTGATCCTCACCATGGCCCTCCATTTTGGGCATATTAGCTCCAGTCTGATGAGGAAACAGAGGAATATTGTTGTTGTTAGCTGCTGTCAAGTTGATTCCAATTCACTGTGACCCGATGTATGCAGATAGAACTACCCCATAGGGTTTTCAAGGCTGTGACGAGATCACCAGGTCTGTCTTCTGAGGTGCTTCTGGATGGATTTGAACCTCCAACCTTTCAGCTAGTAACTGAGGGCTTAACTGTTTGTGCCACTCAATGAAGCTTCAACTGAGGCATAAACCAAAAAACCAAATGCACTGCCGTTGAGTTGGATCTAACTCATAGCAACCCCTTCTTGGGTTTCCAAGGCAGTATCACTACAGAAGTAGATTGCCCAACCTTCCTTCTGAGGAGTGGCTGGTGGGTTTGAACCTCTAGCCTTCTGGTTTGCAGTCAAATGCCTTAGGCACTATGCCATCAGAACTCCTAACTGAGGCATAGGGAGGTTAACTACTACATGCCAAAATCATGCAGATAATAATTGACAAAGCCATCTTTTCTTGACCTTTAAAGTCCAGGTGCTTTCAAGAGTCTAATCACCAAGGCATCCTTGCAACCACACATTTTGTTAATAGGAGGTGGAAAATGAATCCAGCAGGCTATATCATGCCAGTATCCCCTTGGGGTAGAATGTAAGTCTTGGTGGCCTACATGCAGCAACTACGCAAGCCATGTTAGGGTACAGGATGCCACCTTAAAGGAGATCCTCTCTGCTGAGCCCCTACCCTGCTTTCTGATCAGTCCAGTGGTTGAATGGCCAGTCCTTTCTGTCTCAGGGAACAGCCCCTTAGAGATTGTCTTAGGAGACCCCCAGGGGTGTCTGATCCTGAGCCAGATGGAACAGGAGGAAAAGGGATTGAAGCTAGAGGGCTGGGGGTCAGGACCCCCAGAAGGCCATCTGTGGTGGGCATGTTTGGAGTGCCTGCCCTACTTTCGCTCTTTGGAACTTTCCTCCCACCAACAGTCCTAATCAGGCAGCCCCTTTGTACTATGTGACCCTGGCCCAGGCCACAGCCAGTTGGACCAGGGATGGAATACTGGATCCAAGAAGGCCCTCACTATCGGCTGGGCTGAACCAATCAGTTTCTCTCTCCATTGTGATTGGGCCCTGAGAGACTGAGTCAACTTTGGGGAACTCAGCTGTAGGGTTATAAAGAGTTCAGTTTCAGCTGGGACCAAAGGGACCAAAACCACATGCAAGTCATAGTTATAGAGGAAGAGAAGCTAGGGAGTGACTGAGAGAGGTAGCGACAGGGACAGCACTGCACAGGAGAGATGGAGGGAAAGACCTTGGCATCTGACCGCTAATCTTTGACATTGCCAGCATTAAGCAGTGCTGTTTCCCTTCAGACCAAACAAACAAACAAACAAACAAAACCCAAACTCACTGCCATGGAGTCGATTCCCACTGGGCTTCTGAGGCAATAAATCTTTACGGAAGCAGGTTGTCCCATCTTCCTTCCACGGAGCAGCTGGTGGGTTATGAATCACCAATTTCCTTCAGAAGCCCCCTTTTACTTGCCTTGGTGCTGTGCCCTGGCTAAGTCCTAGTCATCCCAGATGGAAGGAACTGGCCTCTAAACACTGTGTCCCACGTGTGTCCTGCAAGGCAAGCAGCCCAGCTGAAGGGCATTGACTTGGTTTCAGAAGACCAACCCGGGCACAGTACTTGACAATGTCAAGGAACATTCCTATGTGGCCCATTGGGTTGTGTGGCCCCCATTTATGGTTGGGGATATTAAAGCTTGGAAAAGTCAAGTGTCTTGCCCAAGGTTGCAGCACCAGAGCTGAGTTTCCTAATTCTAGACCTGCTGCTTCTCTCACCATCCACATGGCCTCTCTGAGCCCATCTCTTACTAAGTAGCTGGGTGTCCTTGGGTTTAGAAATACAGTGTGTCAAGGGCCTAGCCCAGGGCCTAGTACTTGGAGAGTCTCACGAGGTACTCAACTCAAATGCACTGCTGTCAAGTTGGATCTGACACTTAGCAACCCCTCCTTGGGTTTCTGAGGCTGTGTCTCTACGGAAGTAGATTGCCCAATCTTCCTTTCAGGGAGTGGCTGGTGGATTTGAACCATCAGCCTTCTAGTTAGCAGTCAAATGCCTTAGGCATTATGCTACCAGAGCTCCCATGCCACCAGAGAGTTGTTATTTATGTTATTTTTTAAAGCAAAGCTCTGAGGTGCCACTTATTGCTCAGAACCTTCTTTAATTTCCCAAATCCACACAATACAGTCCAGGGATTCTTAGTCCTACATGTAAGACTAGCCATACCCAGCCCAACCCAGCCTCCTAACTGGCCTGCTTTCTCCTATTCCTCTGACACTTCTGGACCCCTCGGTTGTAACGGTTCCATGCATGTGTCCCATGCTTCACCTCTGAGCACTTCATCACATTTTCCCTGCTGCCTGAAGCTCCTGTCCCCATCTCTTTTGCCCCCAAAGGAGAGCTCCAGGGCTGCCTCCTCTTCCTGTCCTTCAACTGGTAGAACCCCACTGTCTTCTACTCCCCTCCTTCTGCATGTGTTGTTTTTTGATTGGCTGTGGGTCCCCATTCACTGGCCTCACCCAGTGCCCACAGTGAGTGCCCAGAGAATGAGTGAAGCTGGTCCTAATGGTTGGGTTTGGTGAGGTGGCCTTAGAGCCAGCATGTCCACTGTGGGCCCCATCTCTATCACCTGCTACCTCACTCTCCTTTTTGGCCATGGCTAGTGGCCCAAACAGCTGTGGGCTGGCAGGGAATTTGGGAGATGATGCCAGGAGATGTGAAAGGAGGCTTTTCTTAGGCTCAGAACCCTCCTCAGGGCCCAGGAGCTCAGATGATATAGGTTGGCATAGTGCCCAGGAGGAGAGGGACTCCAGGCAACAGGGACCTTGCTCCCTCTGAGCAATCCTGCAGACAAGGCTCTCCGTGGATACAGCAAACAGCTGCCTGCATCCTTAGGCTCTCCTTTCACACAGGGACGTGGAGCAGACGCTGTCCATGACTGTCTCACAGGCTTGTCCTTCTCCTCTGACCTCACATTCCCAGCCTTTTCAATTCTCTGCCACTCCACCTGCTCTCTGGGCTCTCCATCCACACTGATGTCCACAGCTCAGAATTGGACAAGAGATGGACTAGGCCAGGGTATAATGGGAGAATGACTTCATGGTTCTATGGCCTATAGAGGCTGCCTATTTATGCATTGTTGTCCTGAGCTTGCTTTTTATGGTACCAAGAGCTCCAAGCTGGGCAGCCTCCCCAGGACCCAGGCAGTCTCCCCAGGACCCAGCTCTTACACAGTCCCTGCACCACCCCCCTCCTTCTACCCCAGTGCAGAATCTGGCAAGCTGGCTTACTCTGCACTTGACTTTATTCAAATGATTAAATGCCTCTGTCACTGCTCCCTCCTCCTTAATTCAAAACAATACTAGCTAACATTTATATAGCGCTTACTATGTGCCAGGCACTGCTCTCGACAAGCTAATATATGTACCTCGTTGAATCCTCAAACAACACTATTCAGGAGGTACAATTATTATCCCTATTTAAAGACATGGGAACTGAGCCACAGATAGGTTGAGTGACTGGCTCAAGGTCACACAGCAAGTACATGGCAGAGCTGGCCTCTCCTCCATACTGCTCCTACTTGCCCCTGTGTGCTTTGTTCCCTTTTGTTCTTTCTCCCATTTCAGAGGAGGTGACCCCTTAACTGTACTCTGCCCTTGCCATGGTTGCCTCCTCCAGGCTTTGCTCCTGGAGACACACCAACCCCTCTTTTGAGGTTATCTTCAAATTATCCTCTGTAAACAAGTTGCTGTTGATTCTGACTCATGATGACCCCATGTATGTCAGAGTGGAATTGTGCTATGTAGGTTTTTCAGAATTAGATAACCAGGCATTTCTTTTGAAGTGCCTGTGAGTGGACACAAACTTCCAACCTTTTAGTTAACAGTTGAATGTGTTAACCATTTACACCACCACCCAGTGACTCCTTTTCTAGCTTTTCTCGATTGGCCTCAAGTCTTTGAAAAGAGATTGTTGTTGTTGTTGTTATTTGCTGTCGAGTCAGCCCCGACTCATAGCGACCCCTCCTTGGGTTTCCGAGGCAGTATCACTACGGAAGTAGGATTGCCCA